>NC_134829.1:46770412-46880577 GCF_004210375.1 Tachypleus tridentatus | reverse complement strand
TGGCCGAGAGCACCGCGAGCCTCTCCCTAGTCTTACACTGCTAAATTAGGAACGACTAGCGAAGATAGTCCTCGAGTAGCTTTGCGCGAAATTCAAAAACAAACAGATTAAAGTTAAACACCATATGTACTTGTTTGTTTTCCAACTGTTGATTTATTTCATTAATTGTAAGTGTTAACTATTATTTTCTCTTTTACGTTGAACCTGGTTGAGTGAGTGTAGATTCTTGTCAGCCCTTAAATTCAGTTATGTAGATGTGTATATGTTGTTACCTTGAACCTAATGATGTAGATTATAACTGTTATTAACACTTTACCTTGAAACTAATTATGTAGATTATGGGCTAACTGTAGCCTATCTATCACAGAGAATCGAATCCCGCATTTTAGCGTTAAAATTCCGCAAAATTACTGCTGATACAAAGAGGGAAATTAACCTAAAAGTTTGTGTGTAGTCAGTATGGATTTAGTATTGCAAAACTAACTGGTTGGTTTTGGATAATTCTGATTTTCCAAGTAATTTTTATGTCAAGTAGTATATTATTTTAGCATATTGTTGAGCTTTGACGTTGTATAGTGAGTCCCCTATCGCCTTATTTTAGCATATTGTTGAGCTTTGGCGTTGTATAGTGAGTCCCCTATAGCCTTATTTTAGCATATTGTTGAGCTTTGGCGTTGTATAGTGAGTCCCCTATAGCCTTATTTTAGCATATTGTTGAGTTTGGCGTTGTATAGTGAGTCCCCTATCGCCTTATTTTAGCATATTATTGAGCTTTTGGCGTTGTATAGTGAGTCCCCTATAGCCTTATCTTAGCATATTGTTGAGCTTTGACGTTGTATAGTGAGTCCCCCATCGCCTTATTTTAGCATATTATTGAGCTTTTATGTTGTATAGTGAGTCCCCTATAGCTTTATTTTAACATATTGTTGAGCTTTTATGTTGTATAGTGAGTCCCCTATAGCCTTATTTTAGCATAATGTTGAGCTTTTATGTTGTATAGTGATTCCCCCATAGCCTTATTTTTAGCATATTGTTGAGCTTTGACGTTGTATAGTGAGTCCCCTATAGCCTTATTTTAGCATATTGTTGAGCTTTGACGTTGTATAGTGAGTCCCCTATAGCTTTATTTTAGCATATTGTTGAGTTTTGGCGTTGTATAGTGAGTCCCCTATCGCCTTATTTTAGCATATTATTGAGCTTTGGCGTTGTATAGTGAGTCCCCTATAGCCTTATTTTAGCATATTGTTGAGCTTTGGCGTTGTATAGTGAGTCCCCCATCGCCTTATTTTAGCATATTATTGAGCTTTATGTTGTATAGTGAGTCCCCTATCACCTTATTTTAGCATATTATTGAGCTTTGGCGTTGTATAGTGAGTCCCCTATCGCCTTATTTTAGCATATTATTGAGCTTTTGGCGTTGTATAGTGAGTCCCCTATAGCCTTATCTTAGCATATTGTTGAGCTTTGACGTTGTATAGTGAGTCCCCATCGCCTTATTTTAGCATATTATTGAGCTTTGGCGTTGTATAGTGAGTCCCCTATAGCTTTATTTTAACATATTGTTGAGCTTTGGCGTTGTATAGTGAGTCCCCTATAGCCTTATTTTAGCATATTGTTGAGCTTTGGCGTTGTATAGTGAGTCCCCCATCGCCTTATTTTAGCATATTATTGAGCTTTATGCGTTGTATAGTGAGTCCCCTATAGCCTTATCTTAGCATATTGTTGAGCTTTGACGTTGTATAGTGAGTCCCCTATCGCCTTATTTTAGCATATTATTGAGCTTTGGCGTTGTATAGTGAGTCCCCTATAGCTTTATTTTAACATATTGTTGAGCTTTATGTTGTATAGTGAGTCCCCTATAGCCTTATTTTAGCATATTGTTGAGCTTTATGTTGTATAGTGAGTCCCCTATCGCCTTATTTTAGCATATTATTGAGCTTTGGCGTTGTATAGTGAGTCCCCATAGCCTTATCTTAGCATATTGTTGAGCTTTGACGTTGTATAGTGAGTCCCCATAGCCTTATTTTAGCATATTATTGAGCTTTAGCGTTGTATAGTGAGTCCCCTATAGCTTTATTTTAACATATTGTTGAGCTTTGGCGTTGTATAGTGAGTCCCCTATAGCCTTATTTTAGCATATTGTTGAGCTTTGGCGTTGTATAGTGAGTCCCCTATCGCCTTATTTTAGCATATTGTTGAGCTTTGACGTTGTATAGTGAGTCCCCTATAGCTTTATTTTAACATATTGTTGAGCTTTGGCGTTGTATAGTGAGTCCCCTATAGCCTTCAAGATAGGTAAAAATAAATCGTTTTTATCCTCACGTTGTTTATTAATTTGTTTTTTTTTAAAAAACTGCAGTTCCTTCTTCAAAGCTGAATATTATGCTTGAATTAGATCATTCTATAGACTATTTAATATACTCTTCAAAACAAGAAACGCAAAAGGGATATTTTTGTTATTTTAAAGAGAAATATATGTAATAACGTTACAAGCTCAGAGTATGTGATGTTACACGTGTTAAGGCACTAATTGTCAGACCAAAATGACAATAAAAGCTGTGCACTTTGAAAACGGAGGAAACATCGGATTTTTCGCCAAAACGCATGCGTGTCCAATAAATTTGTTTGAGAGATCTGGATGTTCTGCAAGTGCAACATGTGCAAAATCCCTATAAAAGTGACGGGTTCTCGGTTTCCATAGCTCAGTGTTAAGCCACCGACACGCAATACAGTTACGCCAAAACTGACTAAAGCACAACGCCATTGGTCGCTTGGAAGCAGGCGAATCTCGATCAGATGTGTCCATAGCTGTGAATGTCCACCCAAGCACCATCACAAGGCTATGGAATCGTCACCAACAACATGGATCAACTCGTGACCGTCCACGATCTGGCAGACCTCGTGTGACCACGCCCGCACAAGATCGCAACATCCGGTTACGTCACCTTCGAGATAGGACCACCACTGCGACGTCTACTGCCTCAACCATACCAGGGCTGCGTAGGATTTTCGATCAGACCGTACGCAACCGTCGACGAGATTCTTAGGCCCCATGTGCAACCCATCATGGTGAACGTCAACGACGTTTTTCAACATGACAACGCCCGTCCTCACAAAGCCCGACTCACCACTGTCTTCTTGAGACACCACAACATCAACGTTCTTCCCTGGCCCTCCAGATCACCAGATTTAAACCCCATCGAACATCTTTGGGACGAGTTGGACCGACGTCTGCGACGGCGACAACATCAACCGCAGACTCTACTTCAGCTTGCAGCAGCTTTGCAGGCTGAGTGGACAGCCATTCTACAGGATGTGGTTCCCCATTTCATCGCTTGCATGGGCAGGAGTTGCCAAGCAGTTATTGATGCTCACGGGGGGTATACTCGTTATTGACGTTGAGTGATGTTAAACTTCACCTAGTGAGCGTGGACTGCCTTTGCAGACTTTGATGTTCAGCAGTGAATGTGCAAAGTTTCACATGTCATACAGAACTACCCGGAATAAATTTGTTAATAATTTGTCTCATATTTTGCCTTTTGCGTTTCTTTTTTTGAAGAGTATATATATATTATATTTAAAAGACAGAATTGTGTGAAGTATATTTCATTTAGCTTTTGAGTTTAACCTTAAAATTTTCGAATTGTTTTTACATGGTTTACCACCGATCGGGTCCATGTGTAGCAAGCATCTTATCCAGTAATGTTAGAGTTTTAATCTGTCATAATACTGGCCATAAAGAATTGGCAAACATGAATCCCGTGAAATAGTTCATTTACTGCGTAAAATATACACAGGTCATGAGAAGTAATCAACCAGATGAATTGCAATACTGATGGTAATTGTATTTGTTTATATGACTTCTATGTTATTAGAGATCCTGTAACAAAAAAAAAGTCATGGGCCCACAAGTAGTTAGTTTTAAATCGCAGTATTTTTTTTATTAATTCTCAGTAATATGTCTTAGTTTAGTAACTATCGCTTGGTGTTTGTTAAAACTACAATAAATATCTATTGTTGTTCAAAACTAGTCCAGTAGCTGCTACATGCAATTCTACTTTCATATTTTTATATTATAAACGCAATTTCTACAGACAATATAATTTGAATATTTTCACCAAACAAAGCATCAGATAAGCAACAAGACTGAGTGCTGGACAGAATAATGGAGAATTACCATTAATATATTGTTAAGATATTAGTTTTGAGCTCTGCACAGTGGTAAGACATTATTGTACTTCTACTATGCTTTGAAATACCATTACTGTATTTCTACTATATTTTAAGATGTTATTGTTGAACTCTTACTGTGTTTTAAGATATTCAGCTCTTACCATGTTTTAAGATATCACTGTTGAACTTTTACTGTGTTCACTATATCATTTTTGAGCTATTACTCTGTTTTAAAACATCCTTATTGAACTCCTACTGTGTTTTAAGATATTATTAAATTCTTAATGTTTTAAGATATCATTGTTGAACTATTACTGTTTTAAAATATCATTGTTGAGCTCTTACTGTGTTTTAAAATATCATTGTTGAACTATTACTGTTTTAAAATATCATTGTTGAGCTCTTACTGTGTTTTAAAATATCATTGTTGAACGCTTACTGTGTTCTAAAATATCATTGTTGAACACCTACCGTGTTTAAAAATATCATTGTTGAACGCTTATTGTGTTCTAAAATATCATTGTTGAACACCTACTGTGTTTAAAAATATCATTGTTGAACTCTTAGTGTGTTCTAAAATATCATTATTGAACTTCTAACATGTTTCAAGATATTATTGTTGAACTCTTATTGTGTTTTAAAATATCATTGTTGAGCTCTTACTGTGTTAAGATATCATTATTGAGCTGTTACTGTATTTTAAAATATCATTGTAATATTTCTACCGTGTTTTAAAATATTGTTTTTTGTCATTGTATAAATGTAACTTTCTGTCTGTGTCTGAAGCATCTTAAGTAACAACAGCCTAATGACAGCCAAACTTCGCTCTGTTGTTATCGAAGTAAGTGAAAATCAGAAACGCCCTCCATTCCCACCATTACGTTTCATCCTTTCATTGTTATTGTTCCTCCCCAACTCTATTGTAGTAAACACGTTTTTACGCCCTATAAACCCTTCTTTTATGTCTCAACATTAGCTTCCCCACCAACTTTTGTTATCTCTGTCGAGATTTTTTAGTAAAAAGAAACAACGAACACTTGTACTTTAGGAAACACACATTAAACCATTCTTACATTTTATAATAAATCCAGTTCGATACTTGACCATCCTCGTAACTCAGTATTGTACACACCCATAAACAGACACGAACTAACTTGAATTTTATTACTTACTTAATATGATAGTCGATCTGATTGGACAGTCCTGTTACTCAGATGGAAACGAACTAGCTTTGTGACTTTTATAAGAGCCAACAATCGTTTATCGAATGCACTACAGTGTGACCAATAAAAATACGCCCGTTTAAAAACAAACTGTGTTGCAAAACGTATAAAATGACATAAGTCAATCTTCAGCATGATGGCTCATAAGTAGGTTTTATACAAAATACTACTTTTATGTGAGTGGAAGTTTTCAAACGTTCGAGAATTCCAGTCCATGTGTTTTATCCTATAGATAAATGCAGCCCTAACATTAATACTTTTTTCTCAAACCTTATATAGTTAGAGCCTTCTGGTATTAAAGAACAGGAATTTGGGGTGAATTATTGCTCCCAGTGTTGTGTTGTGTTGTTGTTTTTAAACGAGCCAAACTAATTCTAATTGGTTGACTCTAAGTTCTGTATTTAAGCTGCGGGTGCGTTTTAAGAATAAAGGCGAAATCCCTGTATTCGGATAGGTCAGCTCAAGAGGTGATGATGAGTTAAAACTAGGGGTCAGATAGCTTTTACCTTTTGTGTAGTATTGCGCGAACTTCCGAAAGAAACAAACCATTTATTTAAGCTTAAAATAAGCAAGTACTATTTAGTCATATACAATTTACAGGCTATGCATATTTAAAGTTTTAAAAGGTGTGTCGTGCTATTATTGCAAACATTTGTGCTAAAGTTCAAAGAAACTCTGACCAGTGTCTTAAGCTATTGAGTGTTAAAACGAAGAAGAAGACAAAACCAGTCTCGATGCTTTGAATTAAGGACCGTGCTTTATATTTCTTTATTCACCTGTGTGCGAGTTTAAGCCTAGTTTGTATTCAATGTGGGTCCCAATGCTCAACTTTAACAACTCTTTCATGGCATCCATCTTACAACTCTATTATAACATCTGATATGAATTCTGTGGCTAAATAGGTTCATGACTTTAATGATGTTCTGTGACTTCTGATTGGCTGAACTCGTCATTGTGTTTCTGGCTTTACATATCGTTCTTAATGTTTCTTCTTAGCTTTCCAACAGGGTTCAGTTTCGAGTACACAGTCCACATCTGCAGATCCTGCTTGACAAGATCTGTGGGTTTAACTTAAATACAATTGTTAGCAGAATTGTAATAATCTGTATCTAGTTTTCATGACCTGTAGTGTCAATGAACATGCCACGTAACATCAGCACCACGTAAAGTTATAACAAACTCATTAAAGGTGTACTGAGATTTACGTGACCGTACTTCGTATGTAGCGAAGTTTTATTGAAGTGTACTTAATATTTTATTCTATGTTTGACATATTCATCTAACACGGTGTACTACGGGCTAGAGTTTTATCAGGATTTGTGTAATAATGTGTCTTATGTGCGGGAGTTCAACATGGGGTTTTGTCAGGATTTATGTATTAATGTGTCTTATGTGCGGAGTTTAACATGGAATTTTGTCAGGTTTTATGTAATAATGCGTCTTATGTACAATAATTTAAGCTATTCATCTAACACCGCTAAAGTTTTATCACGATTTACGTAACTATATTCTCAAGCTACCTTAGGAATGAAGCGGACATACCTTCTGAAGTCGATCAGGGTTACAGTTTCTCGTGTTGTGAATTACCTGTTTCCGGTCTTCGTGATTTCTCAGCATCGTGAACCTCAGGCTGTTGAGAATAGATCAGAATTTGTCAAATTTTTCATGTCTTACGTTCTGAGATTTTTTGCGAATTGAACTTTTTTTTAAATGTCTTTTAGTATTCTACGAAAGAACAAAATATGAACTGACATAATAAACACTGGAGTTTTTTATGCATGAAAAATATCATATCATATAAAGATCATTATGTTTATAAGGAAATACATTTAAGTTATGTACTTATATAGTTACTGATCAGATTTAACATGGATGATTTTTTATGAATCTCTAACTGGAAACAGACACAGTTAAGAAGCACGTGACATGCTCAGTTTATTAAATGGGATCTTTGCGTGATTGGTATTCACTAGAACTCATGACGTAAAAAAAATTCTGTAGTGTAGTCGTTCTTACTGGTTTAACTTAAACAGACGATAAAATGGTTTTTATTATAAAAATTAAATGGATACAACAACACTTTGTTTCAATAAACGACGCTTGCGTTCTGTAAGTCATGCTCTATGTATAAATATATGATTCGACTATTTGTTTTGAAAATTGCTCATTATTTCCTATAGCGGGGCATAGATCAATGATCAGAACGTTCGATCCGCAAATTCAATGATTTATTGGTTTGCGATCCATTACCATAGAAATGGGGTCTTCGTTATACTGTAAGAGCCAAGAGTTATTTCGCGCTTTTAGGTCGCACAAGTGTAAAGCTGGAGTTGGCGGAAGGTGCTTTTGATCAGTTGCCTTTGTTTTCAAAAACATATATTACTTTAAAATTAGAGGTAACTACGAGCAGCTAACCGGTGCTAAACTTTGCACGGAAATTTCAAAATAAATAATTTTCTATAGCTTTCAAAAATTACGAAAAATGTATTTCTTCTGGTTCCACTTGGAACATTTTGTTTGTTTGTTTGGAAATTTCGCACAAAGCTACTCGAGGGATATCTGTGCTAGCCGTCCCTAATTTAGCAGTGTAAGACTAGAGGGAAGGCAGCTAGTCATCACCACCCACCGCCAACTCTTGGGCTAATCTTTACTAACGAATAGTGGGATTGACTGTCACATTATACACCCCCACGGCTGGGAGAGCGAGCATGTTTAGCGCGACACGAGCGCAAACCCGCGACCCTCGGATTACGAGTCGCACGCCTTACGCGCTAGGCCATACCGGGCCACTTGAAACAAAATAATAAATTTATATATATATATATATATAAGTGTTTTATAACTTTCTGTGCAATTAATTAAATATGAACACCAATATAACTCTACCTAAGTTGTGCTCGTTTAAGATAGGAGTTTTAAAATAAGTAAATATTCATGACAAATAACGTCAGAGTTGGCGGTTGTTTGGCTTATGCTTCACCCTGGCGGCATTTTATTTTTCGTATAAACTTTTTATATAGCATATATAATGCTTGGAAAACGTGAAGAAATGTAAGAACAAGGCACATTGTTTTTGTTTTATATTTTTTTGTTTCCAACCAAACCAGTTTTGTCAGTAAACCACAATATATATGGGAAGAGTTTTCCTTGTTTGCGGATTTCATATTCAGGGGTTGTGACCTTTGAAAAAACAGAACTAAAATGATGAATTATTTTTGGTGATATTTTGTTTTTCTTTTCCATCTTGGTAGGGTTAAAATAGTCGTATTAACCTCCACGAAGTCATTTTGGTAGGGTTAAAATAGTCGTATTAACCTCCACGGAGTCATTTTTGTAGGGTTAAAATAGTCGTATTAACTTCCACGGAGTCATTTTGTTAGGGTTAAAATAGTCGTATTAACCTCCACGAAGTCACTTTGATAGGGTTAAAATAGTCGTATTAACCTCCACGGAGTCATTTTATTAGGGTTAAAATAGTCATATTAACCTCCACGGAGTCAGTTATATTCTTTCTACAGGATTATAGATATTTTCCAGAGAAAAAAAGATGAGAAATACATTGGTTTTTCATACTAGCTTTAAAATCCAGTCTGCTTTGGAGATCTTCGGTGGACTTACAGTTAATCTTAATAGTTTCTTGTCTTAGATAATGGGTCGTTTTATTATTCGCCTTATGACTATGGTTATAAGTTAGTTTAGTGTATCTTTCTTATACGGTGACTCTGATAATCTGTCACTTTACCTCAACCTGTTCTACAACTTTGATTGAGGAGATGTTTTATCACTGGTTTTCTTGGTCATATGACTTCCATAATACGCTTTACTCACTTTACTTTGTGACACTCTCACTGACGGCCCAGTAGTAAACACGAGAGCTTATAATAGTATATTTCGGATTTCAACACTCGTCATCAGCACAACACATACATACATGTGTATACCCTATGTGCGCGGACATCCTTTATTGTGAAGGTCGCGATGTGTTTAGTGACTTACATTCAAATTTTAATTAAATTACATTTAATGCTATACTAATTGTTATGACATAAATTCATAGCTAGTTATCCATATTTTAATAGTATATAAGTTTTAAATTCTTAAGTTTAGTGCTCAGTAGTATAAACTCTTGGAGTCCCCCTAGTGGATTTCCCCTAGTGTGATAAATTTTTCTCATTATTTTTTTTTAGGCATTTTCTGTTCTCTAATTTATTCACCACTCTTACAATAAATTTAATGTAAGTTACTTACTATAGAATCGTTATCGGTTCACAGAATGCATAGTTTTTATAGTATTCAATTTTGTTTGATTAAGAACTATCGAATAGAAAATCAGACCCTTCCTATAGTACCCATGTGACACATCCTCTCTTTCAGACCCTAACTATAGTACCCATGTGACACATCCTCTCTTTCAGACCCTTCCTATAGTACCCATGTGACACATCCTCTCTTTCAGACCCTTCCTATAGTACCCATGTGACACATCCTCTCTTTCAGACCCTAACTATAGTACCCATGTGACACATCCTCTCTTTCAGACCCTTCCTATAGTACCCATGTGACACATCCTCTCTTTCAGACCCTTCCTATAGTACCCATGTGACACATCCTCTTTTCAGACCCTAACTATAGTACCCATGTGACACATCTCTCTTTCAGACCCTTCCTATAGTACCCATGTGACACATCCTCTTTCAGACCCTTCCTATAGTACCTATGTGCTACATCCTCTCTTTCAGACCCTAACTATAGTACCCATGTGACACATCTCTCTTTCAGACCCTTCCTATAGTACCTATGTGACACATCCTCTCTTTTCAGACCCTAACTATAGTAACCATGTGACACATCCTCTCTTTCAGACCCTAACTATAGTACCCATGTGACACATCCTCTCTTTCAGACCCTAACTATAGTACCCATGTGACACATCCTCTCTTTCAGACCCTTCCTATAGTACCCATGTGACACATCCTCTCTTTCAGACCCTTCCTATAGTACCCATGTGACACATCCTCTCTTTCAGACCCTTCCTATAGTACCCATGTGCCACATCCTCTCTTTCAGACCCTTTCTATAGTACCCATGTGACACATCCTCTTTCAGACCCTTCCTATAGTACCCATGTGACACATCCTCTCTTTCAGACCCTAACTATAGTAACCATGTGACACATCCTCTCTTTCAGACCCTTCCTATAGTACCCATGTGACACATCCTCTCTTTCAGACCCTAACTATAGTAACCATGTGACACATCCTCTCTTTCAGACCCTTCCTATAGTACCCATGTGACACATCCTCTCTTTCAGACCCTTCCTATAGTAACCATGTGACACATCCTCTCTTTCAGACCCTTCCTATAGTACCCATGTGACACATCCTCTCTTTCAGACCCTAACTATAGTAACCATGTGACACATCCTCTCTTTCAGACCCTAACTATAGTACCCATGTGACACATCCTCTCTTTCAGACCCTTTCTATAGTACCCATGTGACACATCCTCTCTTTCAGACCCTTCCTATAGTACCCATGTGACACATCCTCTCTTTCAGACCCTTCCTATAGTACCCATGTGACACATCCTCTCTTTCAGACCCTTCCTATAGTACCCATGTGACACATCCTCTCTTTCAGGATTTCTTAATAGTTCTCTCTTACGTTTACTTCTAAATTATTTATAACCAATAGAAAGCTAAGATTTCATCTATCAAATGAGGTATTATATTACTTTGTTTTGTTTTCTGAACAGAGAATTGTCAAATCAAATTTCTTAGTAGGACCCGGCACGGCCAGGTGGATAAGGTACTCGACTCGTAATCCGAGGGTCACGGGTTCGAATCCCCGTCACACCAAACATGTTTACCCTTTAAGCCGTGGGGGCGTTATAATGTGTAGAATTTCTAAACAAACAAACTTTTTAGTACAAGCTTCATTTCAATGGGAAACATTGATCAGCTTGGTTGAATTTGTAACGGTTCTTGTAGCATCGTTAGAAAGCCAGAACAATTGTGATCCTTATGTCTGATTTTACATGTTGTTATTCTATGTTATTTGGTACATTGCTTAATTAAATACACGTTATTTAGTACATTACTAACGTATGTATAATAAAGTAGGGTTAAGTGTCATTGATAGTAGATAGGAAAAACCGGAGGTTCAGGTAACTACTTTATTGCTGGGTTTTACGTTTATTGTTTTTTTTTTATTTTTATAAACGTAACTAAATTATAAAGTAGGGATTTTTTATGTTAATTAATGTTAGATTAGATAAACTAAATATAAATATTATTACAATAAAAATGCTTCACAAGACACGCACGCGAGCAGCACTGAGTAATGTAGTTCGTGAGCTCCACGTTTCACAAGTGATTGAAAATTTATAATGATGTGAATAGTAGTTGAAAGCGGAGAGGCAAAATTTCTGGTCACCTCTGGTTGTTTTTCAGGCCCCAACATCTTTTTGAGGATTTAAATTTGAGGAACTGAATTAGACACAGTTCAAAGGACAATAAAAATAAATTTGAAGTATAAATAGATGTAATAGTGTTGTAAGTTTAAAGCTACTTAGAACAAATTAAAGGAGTTTCAGGTTGTAATTTCAAGTCATTCTATAAAGAAAAAAAGTAGAAGTATTTCGATTTTTTTTGGTGGTTACGAGGTTGGTCAAACTTACCAACTTTGTATTGTGTTATGGTTGAGAAAATAGCAGATAAAATATAAAGTTTTAGAGAAACAAACATTTAAAACGTACTTAAGAGGCTTTAGAGGGTACGCAAATAAAATTTAAAATTTTTGAGGTGTAGAAAACTATTTTCAATGTTCACATGAAAGTCACTTTGAATTTCGGTAGTCAGGAAAATACTCGATATATTCGCGGACAAATCTTTTTTTTTTTTTTTTTTTTACTTTATTACAATACCTCACCATAAACCTGATTCTTTTGTATGTAAAAGATTTATAATGTTTACTGTAAGTTAGTCAAATTTTGTGAAGGTCTAGATAATATATTGAAAGTTATTTCTATCAAAAATATAAATACTTCAAACGAGTTCAAAAGTTTCTAATGAATTCGACTTTGACTTTGATTATAGGTTGTTTTACCGTCATTTTTTCTTATCTCATAACTTTGGTTATGGGCCACTTTACCATCGCTTTTCGTTAACCTGCGACTTTGTTTATGGGGCGTTTTATTGTAACTCACGAAACATTTATCTATATTATAATAATTATTGTGACCTTTATATTCTTTAGCTACTGCTACAGCACCGAAGTCTACAATCACATTAAATATGAGTTGTTGTTTTTTACATTCCAATGCGCTAAGTATTACTAGCGGTCACGAGCCTTTCTATTGACTCATATTGCAACTATTTCTTTCATATAAAGAGTTCCTTCAAATTTACACTGAATATGATTGTAAATAATAGAGACTTTACTCATCTAAGGTCATTGAAGATCTCAGAAAACGAAATGCATTTTCTTTTTATAATGGGGCGACATAATGAAAATATTTTACGTATCTATATGACATGTCTTGGTGGTTAGGGCGCTCGACTCATAATCTGCGGATCGCGAATTCGAATCCTCTCAACAAACATTCTTGCCCTTTTTGCCTCGAGGGCGTAATAACGTAAAGGTGAATACCACTTTTTGTTATAAAAGAGTAGCTCAAGAGCTGGCGGTGTAGACTAGATGCATTCTCTCAAGTTTATCACTATTAAATTAGGGACGGTTAACACAGATAAGCCTTGAGTAGCTTCGTTCGAAATTTCCAGAAACAAAGAAAGTTTTAATATTCACGGCTTCTTGAGCCAACATATTTAATATTTATTATGAACATACACTCACAAAGTATTAAGAATGTAACAATTGGCTTTATTAATTTTAGCTAAGTGTATCACAGAAGACAAAAAAAAAGACATTACGTTAAGAGACTAAAATGACCGGTCGTGTCACGAGAGATTAAAATGCGAATGCAATTTCAGTGGTTGCACGTATGCGCAGATTACTAATATATGTTCTTGTTATAATCTCATTTCTGTACTTGTTGTTTAAACAACAGTGCTGTTTGTTACTTGTCTTGAACCGACTTCTGAGCTTTGTGTTCTACACGCCACAATGTTAACTTCTTGTCTCGACCGAATTCTTCGTTTTTAATATGCAGTGTACTTCATGTAACACACACTTAATTTTTTTCAATCACATTAACTCTGTACATTACAGCATTAACTTCACATGTGAACAGGAAGAAAGCAATCAAATATCATTTCTTAACCTCAAAATTACAAGAACCGACACACAATTTAAAACAGGAATCCACCGAAAAATCACCCATACTGGACACATACTGAGTCCTTGGGACTCAGCATATGAAACAAAACAAAAACTCAACATACTAAGTAACCAAATAAACATAGCCATAAAACTATGCTCCCCAGATAAAATTAACGATGAAGTAGACAAAATAAAACAATACTTCATCAACATCAATAAGTTTCCTCCACAAACCGTAGAAAACATTATACGCACACACCTAGACAGAAAGCAAAATCAACTAACAAAAGTAAATATATCTCACGAATCAAAAAATCACGAAACCATATACTGCTGCATACCATATATTCCTGACATCAGCAAACAAATAACCAACATTTGGCAAAAACTAATAACAAAATATGACATTCCAGTTAATACCAAATTTATTCAAAAACCAGGCACAAAACTGAGGTCTATACTATGTAAAAACTACACTGACAAACACCATACCAACATTATTTATAAAATACAATGTGATAACTGCCACGACTTCTATATTGGAGAAACAAGTAGAAAAATGGAAACCAGATTCAAAGAACATAAAAAGTCACCTTCACACGTTTTCGAACACTGCAAGTCAAATAAACACAACATAACCATAGAAAACACTCAAATACTAAATAAAGAAACAAACATAAACAAACGCAAAATTAAAGAAACCTTACTTATACAACAACTTAAACCCAAAATAAACCGATATAAAGGAACACCTTTATACCTATATTAAAAATAATAAAATAAATAAAATTATATATTCAAACATCTAATACCGCCCTCTACATTCCGACACTCAGTTACACAACCCCTTTCAAACATGTGGTCAGCTTCCGGTCAGTGACGTCTTTCTTTCTTTATGAACCTGACGATGACCGAAGAAGGTCGAAACGTTGTTCGCTCCTCTACGTAAAATATTTTCTCAACCCAAACGAGCCGTTTTTATGTATATGTGTACTTCATGTTCTACACGCCACAATGTTAACTTCTTGTCTCGAACGAATTCTTCGTTTTCTATATGCAATGTACTTTATGTCCCACACACCACAATGTTTTTAAGTTCTTGCCATAAACCGATTTCTGTCTTTCATGTTCTACACGTCACAACGTTACCTTTTTCGTCCTAAACCGAATTCTGTACTTCGTGTCTGCACGCCACAGCGTAATCTTTCTCGCTTGAACCGTATCTGTATTTTAAGTTCATTTCGCTACAGGACACTGCTATTATCATCCTGCTTTTTAATATTATTATTTACTTTACCTCAACTGTGATGAGTAATAGTTTCCAACGTAAAATATTTTTAATAAACTCAGTAATGGGGTGGAGGTAAATAAATAACCTTCAGAAGTAATGATACCTTAATTTTGAAATGTTCCATAAAGAAACAAACAAGAAACGTAAAGATTGTTTCAGAAGGAAGTCTTAAGCGAAGCATATATTTATAAATTGATTAACTGAAAATAAATTTAAAAACCTTGAATAAAGCTTTGCCCAACTCGGAAATTCCTTAACTTACATCGGACATTACATGGAGATTGTTCGCCCATTAGTGAAGCGTCCTGATCAACGCACGAGAAGAGAAGACGTTTGTTGAGAACCATTTCTGATTTCATTGTTAATTTAAAAACAAAACCGAATGAGTGTTTTAAGCATGACAGACTAGACTCACACCGTGTTACATGGATGAACGCACGACATTTGCTTAACTGACCGACTTACCCGTATTTTCACGGGACTACTTATGATATGTAACTGTTGGCATTTATGAGCTTGACGAGGGAAAGTCACACGTGCTCAGAAACATTTCTCAGACACTGGTAGTTAGCTAACGTCCCATCATAAGTATGACAGTAATCTGTTACGAAACAAAGTTCAGGCATAGCGAGTGACATCAGAGCTGTACTCCCTGTGGAGATAATTTAGCTAAATAACATGTGGCTGGTTTCCCCTGAAAGGGAGGATTGTTGTTCTCGAATTGAACCCGATACCTGAAATCTACCAACTGCAGGTGAAATGCATATATTAGTCTATTAGCTAGTGAACACAGGCTGAACAAAATTTGACATTATTCCGTAAATATAAAGTGTCACTTTAAGGGAAAAAAATCTGTTTTCTGGTAACATGAAGATAATAGAAGGGACAAACACGCGATATGGAAAATTTTGTGTCCATTTTAATGTTTCTTTACCTAACATTGTTAATGTCTACATACGTATAACACTTATTGATGTAAATAGACACACGTATACAATATAAGCATCTCAGTGAGAGAGATGATAACAATATTCAATTACAGTAAGTATTAGAGTATTTTCAACAACTCTGATAAAAAAAAGAAACAACAACTAATACGTTACTCAGGATTAAGAATAAATAAGATAATTAATTCTATATAACAGAACATAACGTATGGAATAATAAGAAACTAAAGATTCGTTACAGTTAGGTACCCTCTCTGTTGTCGATGTTTGTGGTCTTAATTCCAATAACACAGTTGAAGTACTAGTTCTCGTGCAGTAAACTTCACAGTATTGTTACAGTTGAATGGATGACAATCAGTGAATTAAAATAGCCAACACGTCTCTAGATATAAGAACTGTGCTAAGGAGTTACGGTTTTATGATCATATAATAATTTTAAGAAAAAGTTTTCAGTGGAAAGTTGTCAGTAAAGTTTCTGTTTCCTAACACATGGAAAAATAACATTAAACTAACATGTATTCTTATCACCCCTATTGGTGAGATGAAAAACTAATATGTATTTTTATCACCCCTGTTGGTGAGATGAAAAACTAACATGTATTCTTGTCATCCCGTTTGTGAGATAAAAACTAACATGCATTCTTGTCACCCCCTGTTGGTGAGATGAAAAACTAACATGTATTCTTATCACCCCTATTGGTGAGATGAAGAAACGGTTTACTAATTGTTAATATTTTTCCCATGATCTTCGCGCTGTTTATATTAGCTACTAAAAATAAACCATTTAAGTGGAAAGCAAAAAACACACAAAAACACTCGAACATGAGGGTACCTTCTATTGATACATTAACGACACTTAGTTATTTTTACTATGCCTTGTTAAGTTTTTACTTATTTTAAATATAGCAAAATTAATACAAAAAAGAGTTTTTTTTTGTCTTTAACCAGAATATCATGGCACGCCATCAAACGTAATTGACGATAAACTGTTTGTTGCACTCATGCGCTGTGTGTGTTTTCCTTTAGAAGTGATTGTGTAATTTAGTATTAAATGAAGGCCTACGCTAATAGCGTTCCTTTGATTTTTTTCTAGATGTATTGCAGATGATATTTAGTGACATTAGAATGTTTTCGAGCTAACTCAAGACATACGAAATGATTTTTATACGAACTTCATTAGAAGTATGGCGAGTCACGCAATAAGACGTGAGTGAAAGAAAAAAAGACGATTCATCCTCTTGCTGGCGTGGTCCAACCGATCAACACCAAAATTAATAACACGTTTTCGCGAGTCTCGTTTGTATTTTGGTAGTCAAATACCACTGGAACTGTAAACAGTAACACCTTTCTTGCAGTACTGACTATGTAATTACTGACGGCTTCATAAAACGAGTGTAAGACATACCAGGTCACGCTGAAGATGACTTGTGAAGAATGCGAAACGAAGTACAGCCGAACAAAACCGCACCAATTAAACCTTAATCCGATTTGTAAAAAGACCTTGGATTTTTCCTTTGACGCTACAGTTTATAGAGTCACATCTGGAAGTAATTTTCATAAAAAGATTTCTTTATTTGTGGGTAACATCAGATTCGGTAGTTTTCTTTTTTTCGCCCTTAATTAGCAGGTTAGTCAGTTTCTAACAAAATCGAAAACCGAAAAATTAATATATTAATAAAAGTTACACATTTAGAATTCATAAACTTCGCCATTTTCCGCTATTTGAAATGGTGGAAAAAGAGATTTTCTTATCTTTGCTCGACTAAGAAATTTAGGCATGAATTAAAGTTGAAACAAAAGTGTCCCTTATGTAAAATTAAATTAAAACT
Source organism: Tachypleus tridentatus (assembly GCF_004210375.1). Classification (NCBI taxonomy): domain Eukaryota; kingdom Metazoa; phylum Arthropoda; class Merostomata; order Xiphosura; family Limulidae; genus Tachypleus; species Tachypleus tridentatus. Next base: position 46,862,835 of record NC_134829.1, on the reverse strand, counting down.
GTCCCTAGTGTGACGTTGGAACAAAACTGTCCCTGGTGTAAAATTAAATTAAAACTGTCCCTTGTGTGACGTTGGGACAAAACTGTCCCTTATGTAAAATGAAATTAAAATTGTCCCTAGTGTGACGTTGGAACAAAACTGTCCCTTGTGTGACGTTGGGACAAAACTGTCCCTTATGTAAAATGAAATTAAAACTGTCCCTTGTGTGACGTTGGAACAAAACTGTCCCTTATGTAAAATTAAATTAAAACTGTTCCTAGTGTGACGATGGAACACTACTGTCCCTTGTGTAGATTTGAAACACGACTGTTTCTTATGTGGAGTTGAAACAAAAGTGTCCCTTATGTAGATTTTCACAGTTGCTATCAATGTCCATCATGATCTTTTTTTGTAGATACGGTGTTACGTTCTGACGTAATGGATCTTAAGGTGTAGATACACACATAATGTACTTTTGATGAGAAACCCTGATTTTAAGTTTCTTGTGTTATAAAGTTATAAGCATATTTTGCGTCATTTATTGAGAACATTACAAATTTATTGTGACGTGTTTTTAATATGAAAGCTTCTACATTGTACTCAAATAAAATATATATCGTTTTCTTTAGTAAAACACGAGACCAAATACGTTTTCAAGTGAAATCATTAACAATTTCGATAAATGTTTTTAACTGTTACATTCTTGTTTATATATATTGTATTTATGGTAATTCTACTGAGGTTATGTACTACCGTTCCTAATTGTAAATTAATAACAAAAGAAAAGACAGATAATCAGAAGCAATGCACCATCCACCGTACATATCAAGGAGTAACAATGCACCATCCACCGTACATGTTAAGGAGTAACAATGCACCATTCACCATACATGTTAAGGAGTAACAATGCACCATCCACCGTACATATTAAGGAGTAACAATGCATCATCCACCGTACATGTTAAGGAGTAACAATGCACCATCCACCGTACATGTTAAGGAGTTTCAATGCATCATCCACCGTACATGTTAAGGAGTAGCAATGCATCATCCACCGTACATGTTAAGGAGTAACAATGCATCATCCACCGTACATATTAAGGAGTAACAATGCACCATCCATCGTACATGTTAAGGAGTAGCATGCATCATCCACCGTACATGTTAAGGAGTAGCATGCATCATCCACCGTACCTGTGAAGGAGTTTCAATGCATCATCCACCTTACATGTTAAGGAGTAGCAATGCACCATCCACCGTACATGTTAAGGTGTAGCAATGCATCATCCACCGTACATGTTAAGGAGTAGCAATGCATCATCCACCGTACATATTAAGGAGTAACAATGCATCATCCACCGTACATATTAAGGAGTAACAATGCATCATCCACCGTACATGTTAAGGAGTTGATTGTTTTGCTTTTAACGTATCTTAGTTTAAAATGCTATTAATATTTTATGGTATCACACGAATTATAATTCGGGTTGTCAACTTCGACATCCAGAGTTGTACTACAGCGCTATTTCGCGCCACTTTGTAAGATATTTCTACATTTTTGGGAAAAAAACCTTAAAGCATTAGTTTAGATTTTTTTTATATAATAAATAGTGTTCGTTTAATTTGTTTCCAGTCACATGGTAACACAGGAAATAGTAAAATTCACTTCATGAGAAGATTTTTAGGAATTTATATAATATGTAGATTTCTAGATTATAAGCAATGTTACGCCTCTGTATAACTTTTTTTAAGTTCTGATAACATAATTTGTATGAAACAGTGTTAGGTAGATTTCTAGATTATAACCAATGTTATGTTTCTGTATAGCTTTTTAAGTTCTAACAACATAATTTGTATGAAAGTGTGTTGTGTGGATTTCTAGATTATAACCAATGTTATGTTTCTGTATAACTTTTTAAGTTCTAACAACATAATTTGTATGAAAGTGTGTTGTGTGGATTTCTAGATTATAAGCAATGTTATGTTTCTTTATAACTTTTTACGTTCTAACAACATAATTTGTATGAAAGTTTGTTGTGTAGATTTTTAGATTATAACCAAGGTTATGTTTTTGTTTAAGGTTTTAAGCTCTAACAACATAATTTGTATGAAGATATTTCTTTGTAGGGTTCTAGGCTATAAGAATGTCATGTTTTTGTGAATAATATTGTGATATAAGTATATAGTGGTTTTTAAGGTTTCTAACTTATAATATAAGCAATATTACATTCTTGGATATAGGTTAGTAATTTCTAATGTGTGTGTTTTTATATTACGTATAGGTCTCTGGGGTTGCAGGGTCTAGATATTATTCAGAACCCCCAAGTGTACTTGGTGGGTACTCAGCCGCTATGTGCACAATTCACTGGATTGTCCAAGGGCCAATTTAAACTCTGTCTTCTCTATTATGACCACATCCACTATATTGCCAGAGGAGCCAATCTGGGTATGAGAGAATGCCATTGGCAGTTCAGACATAGGAGGTGGAATTGTTCGACTCTAGCGGACAACAGCACTTTTAATAATGTTCTTAAAATTGGTAAGTTAAATGACTTTTTCTTTTACGGTGATCCTTATATGTACATACATGTCTCGTTGTAAGTGTGTACACACAGTTTGTTGTGTATCCTTCCAAACCGGCTGTTTATTATCTTGTGTCAACGTAACTTTCGATAGTCCTTCTCCAGATCTGTACATAAAGAATTTGCTTTATGTGGCCTTTTCCATTGGAAACGTAGGGTAGTTTTAATAGTATATTCGGAAATGTAAACTTATTTGATTCCTCAGTATGGATTTTATAGCACATTAGAATAAAGTATTTTGTGTTACACTAATTCCATCAATACGGTCTTCCAAACTGATAACATGAGCCAGCTCCACCACCAGAATCTTTCACTTTTGTGTCAAATTGGTAGATTATAAGTTTTAAAAGAAAGGAAATGTGGTTCTCATAATGTCCTCAGCAGAATTCTCAAATTGTGTTACGTTTATTGACAGTTGAAGTATTGTATTTCATATGAATAATCCACATTTATTTTGAATTTGAGTGGTAATTGCTTGTTGGAGATCACGTTTGTTGTGTTTCTTTTTTTGAATGAGACAAAGATAGCACTCATAAAGTGGAAGATTGTGCTAAGTGCTTTATATATGTCATTTATCATTAACCTTACCTGTTATGGTGTTACGCCGATTACAAAAGTGAATTACAATCAATAATAATTTTATTTATGTAATTTACAAATTAGATTTTTGGGGTAAAAATTAACAACACAACCTTATTTACTTTATTTTCACTTTAGGACCGAATATTTATTTATTTATATACTATTATTTTATTTGAATTAATTATGCTATCGATCACAAGATCTGGTGAACGAGCAAGCTATGTTTTTTTGCTTCCAGTGTGGGTCAAGCAATCACAGCGACAATGATAAAAACCTACATTAGTAATTCTAAAACTTTATGAGAGAAAGCAAAGCAGAGTATAATACATTATATAAACCGCACTATGTTTGCGATAACAAATACCGAGGTTCACTTTCACATAACACTAGAGCTTGTCATTACAGGTGCACGTGGTTGTTACAGCCCTGTAAGTGCACGTGGTTGTTACAGCCCTGTAAAATGGTTATACTAATTTTTGTTGACATGTGCAGAGTTATGATTGCTCTTATAAAATCACGTGACAGAGTTAGCGGTTTTGGACTCATTTAACAAATTTATATTTTTTTACACATTTAAGGTTCTCAAATTCCTTAGTGTTTTTATGAATGCGTGTTGCTTTGTGTCAAGTTTGGCTTGGTTTGTTTTGAATTTCGCGCAAAGCTACAGAAGGGCTATCTGTGCTAGCCGTCCCTAATTTAGCAGTGTAAGACTAGAGGGAAGGCAGCTAGTCATCATCACCCACCGCCAACTCTTGGGCTACTTTTTTTACCAACGAAAGGTGGGATTGACCGTCAAATTATAACGCCCTCACGGCTGAAAAGGCGAGCCTGTTTGGTGCGACGGGGATTCGAACCCGCGACCCTCAGATTACTAGTTGAAATCCTTAATCCACCTGGCCATGGTGGGTCGCTTTATGTAAAAATACATCCAATAAGATCGTAAAATATTAAATCAATATTACATATTTAATTTTACATTATCTCAAATAATATGTTTCCAAGTTATCTTTGTTAACACTTGAAAGATTGTCGTAATTTAGACTCTAATATAAACATCAAGAAATCCCCCGTGGAACAGCAGTATGTATCCGGACTTACAAACCTAAAATCAGCGGTTCGATTTGTCTCGGCGGATACAGTAAATAGCCCGATGTGGCTTTGCTATAAGAAACATATATACAAAGTATATGAAATATTATTTTTATGTAGGTACATATTACACTATCATACAATACAGCATGAACTGTCATTATAAATCATGAGAATTCGTTGATAAGTTTTGGACCTCAGATTACAAACTCGGTTTATAAAGTTCATCATTGGTAGGATCTACATACTGCATTCGTATTCACTAATGGTATGATTGTCTATGTAAAGAATTGGACGAAATCACTCGTTTTTTGTGTAAAAGGTATACCATAGCATAGAAGCAATAAGAGCTTCGTTTCTCTGTTTACATTGGGTGTGGAGCTAACGTGCTACGTAAATAATTTAGAAAAAAAAATGTCTTTATGTGGTGAACGTATGTATGATTAGACCGATAATGGTGCCCGGCATGACCTGATGGTTAGAGTACTCGACTCGTAATCTGCGGATCACGGGTTCGAATCCCCGTCACACCAAACATGCTTGCCCTTTCAGCCATTGGGGCGTAATAATGTGACGGGCAATCCCACTATTCGTTTGTAAAAGAGTAGCCCAAGAGTTAGCAGTGGGTGGTGGTGAATAGCTGTCTTCCCTCTAGCCTTACACTACTAAATTAGGGAAGGCTAGCGCAGATAGTCCTCGTGTAGCTTTGCGCGAAGCTCAAAACAAACCAGTCTAACAACCGCAGGTCCACAACACTGCCAAGTTTTAGTAAATTTAAAGTCAAATGTTTATTGCAATTTTCCATTTAAAATCATTCAAAATGTTCTTTTGTGTATCACTCATATGTTTACGCTTTGAGAACTGTTTTCATCAAAGACTTCGTAATGAAACTAAAGCCTGTACTCTTTGTTTTTTAAAGGATTTTGTCTGCACGTGAAGATTCACATTCAGTGCAAGATTACTGTCAGTTTAAACATAACTTTGTTTCGAACATCTATCGTGATATGAAGTGTGTTTATGTTACACAACACATGAAAATTCACCATATCAAACTTCTGTATTTATCGTATACTTTTTGAGGAAAAAAAACACCAAAACAATACGTGGATTGTCACAAGCATTGGCAACAAAAATCATCTGTTTCTATGCCTATGCCATGCCTTGTTGTTTTTAATAACATGAATACAAACAAGTGGGAAGGATCAGTGCACCAAGTATAAGTCAATCACTTTTTACTTATGCAAATAACGTGGTGACAAGGCTTCAAAGGGAAACAGAAAAGTGAATTACTTCTGCTAACAGTTCAAAGATTGTTGGTGTTTTATAGAAGAAAAAGTGAAATTGATTGTGTTTCACAACACGTTTTGCAATTTAATGAAAAGTTGTTTTTTTTTTTAAATGCAACAAATGTGTATAATTCTAAACAATATTCGTAGAAAAGGGCCTCGAAATTACAAGCACGTCAACAGGCTTTCAAAACTTTCAAAGTATCCATCGTGATTTTAGAGCAACCAAATAACAAGAAGCATTATATATGTTCTTGTAATGTAAACGTGTATAACACGGTTTAAAACACTCCTCGTGCGACAGTTTATAATTCTTTTGTAATATTCTCTCTCCCTACCTACAACGATATCTTTCGACATGTCTAGCGTGTACAAACCCCAGCCAACGATCAATTTTTTTTAATGTTTTTTCAGATGAGTCTCAGTGTGCTAGAATTCTGAGATGTAAAACTAACACCCGTGGTGTTAAAACATATAATCAAGTACCAAAATGACTTCATACAAAGATATATTTATATGCATTGAGACGGAGTGCTGCACGATTTAGCGTTTAAAATGCCAACACATTTCATGAACTATATATGTAATTATTAAAAAGAGTATGGCTTAGCAACTGCACATGTTAACACTCCGTACTAAGCATTGTGGGGAACAAGAGGTTATAGGGCTGTTTTACCACCCTTCAATTCTTTTCCTTAGATGGGTGTTCTAACTACCTCCTTCCTGAGGTGTGAAAGAAATAGCGCATGAGTAAACTAATTATATTTACTTTTTAAGGATATTCATGTCAAGAAACATTCGCTAGGGTTGACGCTGACTGCGAGTTGAGTTATAGGTGTATTATGTACGTGTAGGGATAACTAGTGATTATGTTACATAAAAAACAACGACTGGTTTTTGTCGAACGTAATAAAAAAAATTAGTTTTTTTTTTGGCCAACTGTTACATTTTCAAGCAGTGCAAATCAATCTGTGTTTACCAATACAGCTACACAGTAATTTTATTGGCCCTCTATAGCAGGAATTTTAAGGTTCTTATCTTTCATAACAGTAACACTAGATATTAAACAAAATAGAACGAATCGCATGGATATGTGCAAACCCAATAGTTGTCTTAAGTGGACTGACGTGTAAGAAAGACTACATCGGCCAGCTGGTTTATTTGTGGACTTAATTCTTTTCAGTTTTTGGGAGAAAATAAATATTTTGTAAATTTTGTTGTTTTTCAGAATTTCTAGTGCATACTGAAAGAATTCAATAAAACCAGAAAACCACACTTTTCTCTCCATATAATAATAATAATGTGTGTTTTATTATAGCAAAGCCTCATCGGGCTCTCTGCTGTGTCTACCGAAGGGGATTCGAACCCCTGATTTTAGCATTGTAAATCCGCAGACTTACCGCTCTACCAGCAGGAGAGTATGATAATAGTAAACAACATCTATTTCAGTCAAGGTCTCGCTGTTACGACTTCTATGATTGAATATACAAAATAACCATGTTGTTCACCGATAATTTGTTATCAGTTTCTGTTCAATCAATTACACTCATTTCTGATATTAGGGTCTCTTTATTTTAAAGCCTTTTTATCTTTTTGTAGCGAGCAGAGAAACGGCCTTCATCCATGCTATCACAGCTGCTGGTGTTGTCCACAGCATTGCTCGCGGATGTCGGGATGGACAGCTCGGAAGTTGCGGCTGCAGTCGAGCCAACAGACCGCAGAAACTCCATCGTGACTGGATTTGGGGTGGCTGTGGAGATAATACAGAGTACGGGTATCGTTTCACGGAGGGTTTCGTTGACGTTCGCGAGAGAGAAAATAATTACAGAAGAGGTTCTAGAGAACAGGGCCGCAAACTGATGAACCTACATAATAACGAAGCTGGGAGACGAGTGAGTCTAATCCTCTGTTATTATTGTATCTTTCTTTATGTTTAAACAGATGTATAGCAACTACAGGGAAACCAGGGTTTGACAGCTATTCACATACGTATGGGTTCTGTACGAACCACATTTCGTGAAGACGGGGTGTGGTGTGTGATAGTGCAGTCAACCCATTACGCGATTCTGACATCCTTTTAAGGGCTAGCTCAACTGAACCTTAGAACAATCAAAATATGTTGAAAATGACATCGCTAGTTGAAGGTGTCTCTCTCAGTGAAATATGCATTACGATATACGGAGATATAATGCCCATAATATGAGCGAGCCTGGGGTGACCTAGATGTTAACGTGTCAGCTGTGGTTAGAAGAGTTCAGCCTTCAATACATTCTGCTGCTGAACAGGGTTCACACTTTAAGCTGTGGTCACGTCGGGCCCACACTTTAATATGTAAATGTGTCATGAAACAATATATAATATATCAAACTTAAGCTTTTTAGCATTCTTCATGGCATAAAAAAGTAACAAAAGTGACAGTCACTTCTATTACGCTGTTGCAAAAGTCGGACAAAACTCTTCTGAAGGCGACTGCTACTGGCTAGCTTCCTTTCTGGTGGTCAATAGTTCAAAATAAAGAACACATATATTTGACCCTTAAGGGTATTTGTCCACGTTGTTTGGTATTCTTTTATGACGCGAATCCCCGTCGCACCAAACATGCTCACCTTTTCAGCCGTGAGGGTGTTATAATTTGACGGTCAATCCCACTATTTGTTGGTAAAAGAGTGGACCAAGAGTTGGCGGTGGGTGGTCATGACTGGCTGCCTTCCCTCTAGTCTCACACAGCAAAATTAGAGGCGGCTAGCGCAGATAGCCCTCGAGTAGCTTTGCGCGAAATTAAAAAAACAAACAAACAAACAATCTTTTATGATGTGTAAATATGCCTCACATCCTTAGAGGGCATTTATAATCTAATAATACATGGTTGCCAACCAGGGGTGCGAGATAACATTATAAAATTTGTTTTGGCCACCTTCACCTTTATTCTTAAATACATAATTACTGTCAGGGGTGCGAGATCATATTAAAATTTTTTAGGGGTGCGGGGCACAAAAAAGGTTGAAAACCACTAATAATATATTAGTATGCCGTACTCGATTCTAGTCGAATTTCTGTTGTTGTATTTATATCCCTAACTCTAATAATATATTAGCATGTCGTACTTGTTTCTAGTCGAATTTCTGTTGTTGTATTTATTTCCCTATCTGTAATAATATATTAGCATGCCGTACTTGTTTCTAGTCGAATTTCTGTTGTTGTATTTATTTCCCTAACTGTAATAATATATTAGCATGCCGTACTTGTTTCTAGTCGAATTTCTGTTGTTGTATTTATTTCCCTAACTGTAATAATATATTAGCATGTCGTACTTGTTTCTAGTCGAATTTCTGTTGTTGTATTTATTTCCCTAAAAGCATGTCAAATGAAAACGCTTTCATAAAGTCTGAAAAGGTTGATGTATTTTAATATTATTCAAGTTACTACTGAACTTTGTAAGCAAAGTAATAAAATAATGAAACAAGCAGATGAGGAAATACTTGAAGTAAGTAATACATATGGTCGGTTATTCTCAATCCACGTCTTAACAATGGTTAGCTCATACCATCCAGTGTAGGATTCAAATAACCATGCAACAGTTAAAACAATTTAAATAAGTAAAAAAATAACAACAACAAAATACAAACAACAGGTGGCAGTGTAATTAATTTATTTCGCTGTTTTAGGTTTAAACCTGTGTTTAATAAATATTAAGAGATTTTTAACAATGGATGTACTGGGACGTTTCATATAACAGTAAGAAGAACAGATACACACACACATTATATAACCATGAATATTTCTATGTGACGTTATGTACTGATCATAAGTATCACTCTACAAGTTACATGTTTGTTTGTTTTGGATATCGCGCAAAGCTACTCGAGGGCTATCTGCGCTAGCCATTCCTAATTTAGCAGTGTAAGACTAGACCACCCACCGCCAACTCTTGGACTACTCTTTTACCAACGAATAGTGGGATTGATCGTCACACTATAACGCCCCCAAGGCTGGGAGGGCGAGCATGTCTAGTGCGACCGGGAATGAATCGAACACACGACCATCGGATTACGAGTCGAGCGTCTTAACACGCTTGGCCATGCCGGGCCGTAAGACATGTTGGTAAAAACGTTAGACACTTTATTTGTTTTTGAATTTCGCGCAAAGCTACACGAGAGCTATCTGTGCTAGCCATCCCTAATTTAGTAGTGTAAGACTAGAGTGAAGGCAGCTACTCATCACCACCCACCGCCAACTCTTGGGCTACTCTTTTACCAACAAATAGTGGGATTGACCGTCACATTATAACGCCCCATACGGCTGAAACGGCGAGCATGTTTAGTGCGACCGGGATTCGAATCCGTAACCATCCGATTACGAGTCCAACGCCTTAACCTACCTAGCCATGCCGGGCCATGGAACAAGGGAGCAAAACCGATAATAAAATATTATTTGATTGAATTGAATTCTGATGAAAATGAATGAATTTGATAAAACTGAACAGGAATGACAAATTACATAAGTAACTTGTTATAAGTATAATAAACAGTGACAAGTATTAGGTAAAATTTTACTCATATAAAACACACAAACAGGAATGACAAATTACATAAGTAACTTGTTATAAGTATAATAAACAGTGACAAGTATTAGGTAAAATTTTACTCATTTAAAACACACAAACAGTAATGACAAATTGCATAAGTAACTTGTTATAAGTATAATAAACAGTGACAAGTATTAGGTAAAATTTTACTCATATAAAACACACAAACAGGAATGAAAAATTACATGAGTAACTTGTTATAAGTATAATAAACAGTGACAAGTATTAGGTAAAATTTTACTCATATAAAACACACAAACAGGAATGACAAATTACATAAGTAACTTGTTATGAGTATAATAAACAGTGACAAGTATTAGGTAAAATTTTACTCATATAAAACACACAAACAGGAATGACAAATTACATAAGTAACTTGTTATAAGTATAATAAACAGTGACAAGTATTAGGTAAAATTTTACTCATATAAAACACATCATAGTTTTTTTTCATAATTACATAATAATTTCATAATTATACTTTTTTAATTTCTTTGATAAAGTTTTTTTTCTAGATTATTGACCTAACAACGTTCTAAATATATCTCTAACATTTATTACAAAATAATGAAAACACTATACACCAAGCGTTTTCATTATTTTGTATCAAGACTTGTTATTAACCTGCGTGTTTTTTTGACGTCATGAATATAACGTTTTTTTTAGCTCGTCCTAATTTTTAACTTTGGTTCGTCGGTGGGAAAAATGAAGAACACATAGTTAAGACTTAATGTGTGTATCGTTCTAAAGCTTGCCCTAAAAATCTACTTTAGCGGAAAACTCTTCTCATCGAAGGTTATTGTATCAATACTTATTCGATAAAGATGCATGTATTAGTTTACTAACATATGAGTTTAGTGAGGTTCAACGGGTTGTTCGAACGGTTTCTCTCACACAAGAGCCTGACATGACTGACGGTAAGGACGCTCGGCCGGCAGGTGGCGTTGCTGCGGGTCGCGAGCTCAGATTTTCTCATCGAACATAATCGCCCTTCCAGCAGTAGGAGCGATGTAGTGTCATGGTCAATCCTGCTTTGCGTTCGTAAAAGAGTAGCCAAAGAATTGCGAGGGGAGGTAGTGTTGTCGTTAGCTGCTTTTCAATTTGTCTACCACCTCAAAACTGGGAAAATCTAGCCTATATAACCCCTGTGTAGCTATGGGTAAAATAACCTAGATAACCCCTGTGTAGCTATGGGTAAAATTCGAAACCAAATAAAGAAAAAAAAGCACTCACGCTATATCACTAACAATTCGGAGAAAGAGTCTGGGACAACAGAATATGAATATTATACATTTACACTGACATTTCACGTAAAGAATAATACTAGTTTCTCTGATACCATTTATAGAACTGCCAACAACAATACTGATTTCTTATAGTATGTCTGATACCATTTATAGAACTGCCAACAACAATACTGATTTCTTATAGTATGTCTGATACCATTTATAGAACTGCCAACAACAATACTGATTTTTATAGTATGTCTGATACCATTTATAGAACTGCCAACAACAATAATGATTTCTTATGGTTTGCCTGATACCATTTATAGAACTGCCAACAACAATACTGATTTCTTATAGTATGTCTGATACCATTTATAGAACTGCCAACAACAATACTGATTTTTATAGTATGTCTGATACCATTTATAGATCTGCCAACAACAATACTGATTTCTTATAGTATGTCTGATACCATTTATAGAACTGCCAACAACAATACTGATTTCTTATAGTATGTCTGATACCATTTATAGATCTGCCAACAACAATACTGATTTCTTATAGTATGTCTGATACCATTTATAGATCTGCCAACAACAATACTGATTTCTTATAGTATGTCTGATACCATTTATAGAACTGCCAACAACAATACTGATTTTTATAGTATGTCTGATACCATTTATAGAACTGCCAACAACAATACTGATTTCTTATAGTATGTCTGATACCATTTATAGATCTGCCAACAACAATACTGATTTCTTATAGTTTGCCTGATACCATTTATAGAACTGCCAACAACAATACTGATTTCTTATAGTATGTCTGATACCATTTATAGAACTGCCAACAACAATACTGATTTTTATAGTATGTCTGATACCATTTATAGATCTGCCAACAACAATACTGATTTCTTATAGTATGTCTGATACCATTTATAGAACTGCCAACAACAATACTGATTTTTTATAGTATGTCTGATACCATTTATAGAACTGCCAACAACAATACTGATTTCTTATAGTATGTCTGATACCATTTATAGATCTGCCAACAACAATACTGATTTCTTATAGTATGTCTGATACCATTTATAGAACTGCCAACAACAATACTGATTTCTTATAGTATGTCTGATACCATTTATAGAACTGCCAACAACAATACTGATTTCTTATAGTTTGCCTGATACCATTTATAGAACTGCCAACAACAATAATGATTTCTTATGGTTTGCCTGATACCATTTATAGAACTGCCAACAACAATACTGATTTCTTATAGTATGTCTGATACCATTTATAGAACTGCCAACAACAATACTGATTTCTTATAGTTTGTCTGATACCATTTATAGAACTGCCAACAACAATACTGATTTCTTATAGTATGTCTGATACCATTTATAGATCTGCCAACAACAATACTGATTTCTTATAGTATATCTGATACCATTTATAGAACTGCCAACAACAATACTGATTTCTTATAGTTTGTCTGATACCATTTATAGAACTGCCAACAACAATACTGATTTCTTATAGTATGTCTGATACCATTTATAGATCTGCCAACAACAATACTGATTTCTTATAGTATGTCTGATACCATTTATAGAACTGCCAACAACAATACTGATTTCTTATAGTTTGTCTGATACCATTTATAGAACTGCCAACAACAATACTGATTTCTTATAGTATGTCTGATACCATTTATAGATCTGCCAACAACAATACTGATTTCTTATAGTATGTCTGATACCATTTATAGATCAGCCAACAACAATACTGATTTCTTATAGTATGTCTGATACCATTTATAGAACTGCCAACAACAATACTGATTTTTATAGTATGTCTGATACCATTTATAGAACTGCCAACAACAATACTGATTTCTTATAGTATGTCTGATACCATTTATAGATCTGCCAACAACAATACTGATTTCTTATAGTATGTCTGATACCATTTATAGAACTGCCAACAACAATACTGATTTCTTATAGTATGTCTGATACCATTTATAGAACTGCCAACAACAATACTGATTTCTTATAGTTTGCCTGATACCATTTATAGAACTGCCAACAACAATAATGATTTCTTATGGTTTGCCTGATACCATTTATAGAACTGCCAACAACAATACTGATTTCTTATAGTATGTCTGATACCATTTATAGAACTGCCAACAACAATACTGATTTCTTATAGTTTGTCTGATACCATTTATAGAACTGCCAACAACAATACTGATTTCTTATAGTATGTCTGATACCATTTATAGATCTGCCAACAACAATACTGATTTCTTATAGTATATCTGATACCATTTATAGAACTGCCAACAACAATACTGATTTCTTATAGTTTGTCTGATACCATTTATAGAACTGCCAACAACAATACTGATTTCTTATAGTATGTCTGATACCATTTATAGATCTGCCAACAACAATACTGATTTCTTATAGTATGTCTGATACCATTTATAGAACTGCCAACAACAATACTGATTTCTTATAGTTTGTCTGATACCATTTATAGAACTGCCAACAACAATACTGATTTCTTATAGTATGTCTGATACCATTTATAGATCTGCCAACAACAATACTGATTTCTTATAGTATGTCTGATACCATTTATAGAACTGCCAACAACAATACTGATTTCTTATAGTTTGTCTGATACCATTTATAGAACTGCCAACAACAATACTGATTTCTTATAGTATGTCTGATACCATTTATAGATCTGCCAACAACAATACTGATTTCTTATAGTATGTCTGATACCATTTATAGAACTGCCAACAACAATACTGATTTCTTATAGTATGTCTGATACCATTTATAGAACTGCCAACAACAATACTGATTTCTTATAGTATGTCTGATACCATTTATAGAACTGCCAACAACAATACTGATTTCTTATAGTTTGCCTGATACCATTTATAGAACTGCCAACAACAATAATGATTTCTTATGGTTTGCCTGATACCATTTATAGAACTGCCAACAACAATACTGATTTCTTATAGTATGTCTGATACCATTTATAGAACTGCCAACAACAATACTGATTTCTTATAGTTTGCCTGATACCATTTATAGAACTGCCAACAACAATACTGATTTTTATAGTATGTCTGATACCATTTATAGAACTGCCAACAACAATACTGATTTCTTATAGTTTGCCTGATACCATTTTTAGAACTGCCAACAACAATACTGATTTCTTATAGTATGTTTGATACCATTTATAGAACTGCCAACAACAATACTGATTTCTTATAGTTTGCCTGATACCATTTATAGAACTGCCAACAACAATACTGATTTCTTATAGTTTGCCTGATACCATTTTTAGAACTGCCAACAACAATACTGATTTTTATAGTATGTCTGATACCATTTATAGAACTGCCAACAACAATACTGATTTTTATAGTATGTCTGATACCATTTATAGAACTGCCAACAACAATACTGATTTCTTATAGTATGTCTGATACCATTTATAGATCTGCCAACAACAATACTGATTTCTTATAGTATGTCTGATACCATTTATAGAACTGCCAACAACAATACTGATTTCTTATAGTATGTCTGATACCATTTATAGAACTGCCAACAACAATACTGATTTCTTATAGTTTGCCTGATACCATTTATAGAACTGCCAACAACAATAATGATTTCTTATGGTTTGCCTGATACCATTTATAGAACTGCCAACAACAATACTGATTTCTTATAGTATGTCTGATACCATTTATAGATCTGCCAACAACAATACTGATTTCTTATAGTATGTCTGATACCATTTATAGAACTGCCAACAACAATACTGATTTTTATAGTATGTCTGATACCATTTATAGAACTGCCAACAACAATACTGATTTCTTATAGTATGTCTGATACCATTTATAGATCTGCCAACAACAATACTGATTTCTTATAGTATGTCTGATACCATTTATAGAACTGCCAACAACAATACTGATTTCTTATAGTATGTCTGATACCATTTATAGAACTGCCAACAACAATACTGATTTCTTATAGTTTGCCTGATACCATTTATAGAACTGCCAACAACAATAATGATTTCTTATGGTTTGCCTGATACCATTTATAGAACTGCCAACAACAATACTGATTTCTTATAGTATGTCTGATACCATTTATAGAACTGCCAACAACAATACTGATTTCTTATAGTTTGTCTGATACCATTTATAGAACTGCCAACAACAATACTGATTTCTTATAGTATGTCTGATACCATTTATAGATCTGCCAACAACAATACTGATTTCTTATAGTATATCTGATACCATTTATAGAACTGCCAACAACAATACTGATTTCTTATAGTTTGTCTGATACCATTTATAGAACTGCCAACAACAATACTGATTTCTTATAGTATGTCTGATACCATTTATAGATCTGCCAACAACAATACTGATTTCTTATAGTATGTCTGATACCATTTATAGAACTGCCAACAACAATACTGATTTCTTATAGTTTGTCTGATACCATTTATAGAACTGCCAACAACAATACTGATTTCTTATAGTATGTCTGATACCATTTATAGATCTGCCAACAACAATACTGATTTCTTATAGTATGTCTGATACCATTTATAGATCTGCCAACAACAATACTGATTTCTTATAGTATGTCTGATACCATTTATAGAACTGCCAACAACAATACTGATTTTTTATAGTATGTCTGATACCATTTATAGAACTGCCAACAACAATACTGATTTCTTATAGTATGTCTGATACCATTTATAGATCTGCCAACAACAATACTGATTTCTTATAGTATGTCTGATACCATTTATAGAACTGCCAACAACAATACTGATTTCTTATAGTATGTCTGATACCATTTATAGAACTGCCAACAACAATACTGATTTCTTATAGTTTGCCTGATACCATTTATAGAACTGCCAACAACAATAATGATTTCTTATGGTTTGCCTGATACCATTTATAGAACTGCCAACAACAATACTGATTTCTTATAGTATGTCTGATACCATTTATAGAACTGCCAACAACAATACTGATTTCTTATAGTTTGTCTGATACCATTTATAGAACTGCCAACAACAATACTGATTTCTTATAGTATGTCTGATACCATTTATAGATCTGCCAACAACAATACTGATTTCTTATAGTATATCTGATACCATTTATAGAACTGCCAACAACAATACTGATTTCTTATAGTTTGTCTGATACCATTTATAGAACTGCCAACAACAATACTGATTTCTTATAGTATGTCTGATACCATTTATAGAACTGCCAACAACAATACTGATTTCTTATAGTTTGTCTGATACCATTTATAGAACTGCCAACAACAATACTGATTTCTTATAGTATGTCTGATACCATTTATAGATCTGCCAACAACAATACTGATTTCTTATAGTATGTCTGATACCATTTATAGAACTGCCAACAACAATACTGATTTTTATAGTATGTCTGATACCATTTATAGAACTGCCAACAACAATACTGATTTCTTATAGTATGTCTGATACCATTTATAGAACTGCCAACAACAATACTGATTTCTTATAGTATGTCTGATACCATTTATAGAACTGCCAACAACAATACTGATTTCTTATAGTATGTCTGATACCATTTATAGAACTGCCAACAACAATACTGATTTCTTATAGTTTGCCTGATACCATTTATAGAACTGCCAACAACAATAATGATTTCTTATGGTTTGCCTGATACCATTTATAGAACTGCCAACAACAATACTGATTTCTTATAGTATGTCTGATACCATTTATAGAACTGCCAACAACAATACTGATTTCTTATAGTTTGCCTGATACCATTTATAGAACTGCCAACAACAATACTGATTTTTATAGTATGTCTGATACCATTTATAGAACTGCCAACAACAATACTGATTTCTTATAGTTTGCCTGATACCATTTTTAGAACTGCCAACAACAATACTGATTTCTTATAGTATGTTTGATACCATTTATAGAACTGCCAACAACAATACTGATTTCTTATAGTATGTTTGATACCATTTATAGAACTGCCAACAACAATACTGATTTCTTATAGTTTGCCTGATACCATTTTTAGAACTGCCAACAACAATACTGATTTTTATAGTATGTCTGATACCATTTATAGAACTGCCAACAACAATACTGATTTCTTATAGTATGTTTGATACCATTTATAGAACTGCCAACAACAATACTGATTTCTTATAGTTTGCCTGATACCATTTTTAGAACTGCCAACAACAATACTGATTTCTTATAGTATGTTTGATACCATTTATAGAACTGCCAACAACAATACTGATTTCTTATAGTTTGCCTGATACCATTTTTAGAACTGCCAACAACAATACTGATTTCTTATAGTATGTTTGATACCATTTATAGAACTGCCAACAACAATACTGATTTCTTATAGTTTGCCTGATACCATTTTTAGAACTGCCAACAACAATACTGATTTCTTATAGTATGTTTGATACCATTTATAGAACTGCCAACAACAATACTGATTTCTTATGGTTTGCCTGATGCCATTTATAGAATTGTCAACAACAATACTGGTTTCTTATAGTCTGCTTCTTACTATTTATGGAACTGCCAACAATAATACTGGTTTCTCAATAGTCGGTTAGAAATTATTCACAGAACTGCCAACAACAATACTGGTTTCTCAATAAACTGTCTGATACTATTTATAGAACTGTCATTTTATTTGTTCAAGTTTCAGTCTAATGGCTTATGCCATGGTGAACTTAAACTGCTGTTAACAACGAATCAGAACAGTTCATTTTAACTGACACAATACGTCAGATACATAACAAGTCCTGAATTCAGATGTGAAATATGAGATGGGTTTATTTCACTCCTTCACCCTGCTGATGTTATTATTTCCATTCTGTATAACACCCATAAATCTATCAGCAACGAGCATGTCGATAAGACCTCTGGTGGTGATTTATAACAGCAGGCGTTGCCTTCGTCACGATCGTGAACTGTTGTGCATATGGGCGTTTGTTTTGTTTGCTTGTTTTTCTTTCTTTACTATTTTAGCATTTTTTTACATCATTTGTGACGATTTGTTAAATTCATAAAGAAGTGCTTAAAGTGGCTGTCCAGGTAATTACTCATTTTACTAAAGGGAACTCACGAAGTGCCCCAGGTCGCCGTTCAGTATTCAAAACAGATATATTCACATTCATGAGTTCTCTAGTTCAAATACTGTGACGTCATAGAGCCCGGTACGTACTAAGGAAGAAAATGTTCTCTGTCATAGTGGACCTGGTAAATTGGTCAATGATTACGCAAACGCATAGAAGCCACAGGATGTATCTAATTAATTCAGACCAGCTTTTCCACCAATGGAGAATAAAGTAAAGTAAGAAAAATTAGAAAAATGATCCACCCATAAATATGGTTTAATCATGTTGATAAACTGCCATTCAAACTTCTGACCCGTGCTGTATGAGGTTACGTGTTGGTCACGCCTAAAACGAACTATGGATTTATTTTCTGAAGACCTCTACTAATAACGAAACATTACAGAGGAGTGGCTTTTGATGGGTTTCTTTCCAAATAATGACTTCCGTCTGAAATAGGTAGCTTTAAAAGTTTTTATTTATTCATTTTTACAATAAGTGCCCCTGTTGTGGTGGTTCATACATCAGCCAATTTGCTTGGATGTGTTTATACGCGAGCTGAAAAACATTCGATTCTTCTATAACGAGCAGTATTTTAAAGGAATTTATATATTTTATTATCCTAGAGAAAAATACTTTATTGTTGTTTTGAAGTTTTCGTAAATCATACGAAAACTATGAATATTTCTCCGTTAAAGGTTTTTTTTTTTAATTTTGCGCAAAGCTATTCGAGGGCTATTTATGCTAGCCATCCCTAATTTAGCAGCGTAAGACTACAGGGAAGGCAGCTAGTCATCATTATCCACCGCCAACTCTTGGACTACTCTTTTAACAACAAATAGTGGGATTAACCGTCACATTAGAACGCCCTCACGGCTGAAAGGACGAGCATGTCTGGTGCGACTGGGACTCGAACCCGCGATCCTCAGATTACGAGTCGAACTCCTTAATCACCTGGCCATGCCGGGTCCTAACATTAAATCTTCATTTTAAATTTACTTTTACTAATTTTCTCATAACAGATGAAATACAACTATTGAATAAAAGTGATTTTATTGCAAATTAAGTCAGATGGAATGCTCCCTTATTATTAAGACAAAATAAATCATAATCGTGATAGAAAACGTAATCAGTAGAAAGTAAGAAAATCAACCAATGTGAAGAAATACAGAGAAATCAATGAGAACGAAATTATGAACCGTGAGAGTTAATTATTTTTCTATTCATAAAGAAATACCAGCTCAGCAAAATGTATCTTGTGGCTTTGGGTTCGTTAATTAGACTTCGGATTAATCCTCAGTGCTGATGACGAGACGCTGTTCATCAGACGAACAAACTTCTGCCTCGACGTAGCTAATTAAACTCTGAAACTAATAAAATCTGACGCTAATTAAATGTAAATCCGCTTATTGGTTTTCTTTATCGAAATTCAATATCGAACTGTTTTTTTTTTATTCGGTGCAAACTCCCCTCCCAAAGAATAATTGCATAGAATTATAACCTAGATATTATTTTATATGCACATGAATTTAAATTTTATAACCCTACGTGAAAACAAAGAAATTGTTTGTCGAATATGAAGTAATACGTTGTTGGTATCACTATGGTAAGTCACATAGTGTGATAACTGAGTTGTTGGGGTAAGCAGTTAATAATTTCATATGTCCAGTAAAACAAGGATGTCTCGACAAAAACAAAACAAAAACTGTCATGCATATAATAAAATGAAATGAAAATAATACATGTTTTATTTATTGTTAAGCACAAAGCTACACATTGACTTATCTGTGCTGTGATCACCTCGGATATCGAAACCTATTTTTCAGTCTTATAAGCCCTCAGGGTTACTAACGAGCCACTGGAAGACTTCACGGAGGATAGATCCACTGGGGTGCTTTGTGAAACGTAATGTCATTTTCACTCACGTGGGGAAGTTTAACATTCTTATGAAATACATGCATGTGAAAAGGGGTAAAATAAATACAGTAAATATTAGAAACACGAAGTAAAATAATTAATAGTTCTATTTAGAAATATGGGGTCGATCAGAAGTTTAATTCTGAAATGGAAGTTTGAAATATATTCAAGTTTCTATGAGTTAATAACACTAACACTGTCTTTCACTGGCACGGTTTCTGCTAATATTTTGCATAATTCAAACCGAGAGAACGATTGTTTGTTTTTTGAATTTCGCACAAAGCTACTCGAGGGCTATCTGCGCTAGCAGTCCCTAATTTAGCAGTGTAAGACTAGAGGGAAGGCAGCTTCTCATCACCATCCACCGCCAATAGTGGGACTGACCGCACATTATAACGCCCCCACGGCTGAAAGGGCGAGCATGTTTGGTACGACCGGGATTCGAAGCCGCGACCCTCAGATTACGAGTCGAACGCCTTAACACACTTAGCCATGCCGGCCGGGGCTACTGAACAATGTGAGATATAACATTGCACGCGAGTTTCTCTACTGCGTTTAATAGTTTACGCAATTAGTGTGTCCCGGTTGTAAATTCGAGGATTTGTGGTTCGCTCTCCGTTGCCACAGGGAGAGGGGAAGGCATAAAAGTGACAGTAAAATCCTATTATTTGATTAAACAAAAGTTTTTCAGAGTTGGCGGTTGGCGATAGCGACTAGATGAATTCTATCTGATTTATCATCTCAGAACTGGTGATAACTATGCGCAAACATTTTGAAACGGAAAAATCACAGTTTACTTGCGTTCTTGAAAACTATTTATGGTCAGTAATAGTACGCATGAGAAGACCTCGTCTTCATTCATAAGTATTATGATTAGGTTAAGTAAAGAAGATTGTGTTGAGGACTTAGTATGTTTTTTAGTATATCATGTTTTAGTTTTATTAACGAATATTTATGAAAACTACATGACTGAAACTAAAAGAGTATCTGTATGAAAAAACAAACAAACAGCAATTGCACTTTATACGATCCATTTTGTTGCGAATAGGATAGGTGGTTGTTAAACACGAAGCTACACAATGGGCGATTTGTGCTCTTCCCACCAACGGCTTCTAAACTCGAATTTTTGCCACTGTCAGCCTGCGAGCTTACTGCTGAGCCACAGACGAGACTGTGACTAAGAACAGCTTTCTAAAAATTTTGCGTCATACATTGGATACAGTTTAGTTTCACTCATGCAGTAAACTACGTATTAAAGATGGATTTTCGTGACGCACGTTAGTCCTTTCATTAAATAGTTAAAAAGTCTTAACACGTGATTATCTTACAATAAAATGCTCTTGTTCCAAACCAAGGAAAATCGTGTGCGGTTCTGCTCGAGTTTCATAAACTTTAATGGTTCTAAAATGTTTATGTTATACCTTGCACGAGTCTTAACACGTGGTTAGCTGACAATAAAATCTCTCGTTCCAAACCAAGGAAAATCGTGCACAGTTCTGCTCGAGATTTATAAACGTGAATGGTTCATAGACTTTTTGTGTTATATTCGACTACTGTGGTCAACCCGTTTGCTGAGTCACACAAAACATTTAGTATCTGGTCAGGAATGCGGGAACCATCGTTACGTTTTTGAAATGAGTAGCGGAAAACTACGACAGAAAAATAAATACAAATAGGAAACTCAGTAGCATCGTGTTGTAGTTTTGTCCTCCGAATCTCAACATCAAAACAAGCAAAAAAATTAATCACATGTTTGGGAAATAGACCACCATTTTAAACAAGACAAGATAATGAGATAAAGGTAAGAATTTTCTTATGTGGCCTCCAGTGTAACAGGAATTATAAAACGAACAGAGGACGAAATCGTGACAAGCGTTAATACTGACCAACGTTCGAGACCAAAAACTTGTTTTATAGATAATTTGATGGCGTCGAATCGCCTTAAAAAATATGGACTCAACATACTTCATGAAAATAGGATTTTCAAACTTATTCATCACGGCCACCCGTTTTTATTTCCAACTGCCAATGTTCAGAGTCCACTCCTCTCCTAATCTATTTGTATTATATTATATTATATTGGTAGAAATGATGTTCAGTTTCACACATTTATTCAAACTCTCTAGATATATTTGCTGTCGAAATGCTGGATGTGTCTGATTGGATGACTACAGATGTTTCGTTTCTGAACTGAAGCTTGCGAAGCAGAAAAACGAGTGATAGATTCAGTACATTATCTTTTGCGGTTTAGATGAGCTTTCTGTTTATTGTAAACATGTTAAATTCGCGGCCCTACCTCGCAGCTTGTAAATAATAAAACACATTAAGTTCGCGACTCTACCCCTCACCTTGTAAATATTAAACACATTAAGTTCGCGACTCTACCCCACACCTTGTAAATATTAAAACACATTAAGTTCGCGACTCTACCCCACACCTTGTAAATATTAAAACACATTAAGTTCGCGACTCTACCCCACACCTTGTAAATATTAAACACATTAAATTCGCGACTCTACCCCACACCTTGTAAATATTAAACACATTAAGTTCGCGACTCTACCCCTCACCTTGTAAATATTAAACACATTAAGTTCGCGACTCTACCCCACACCTTGTAAATATTAAAACACATTAAGTTCGCGACTCTACCCCACACCTTGTAAATATTAAACACATTAAATTCGCGACTCTACCCCACACCTTGTAAATATTAAACACATTAAGTTCGCGACTCTACCCCACACCTTGTAAATATTAAACACATTAAGTTCGCGACTCTACCCCACACCTCGTAAATATTAAAACACATTAAGTTCGCGACTCTACCCCACACCTTGTAAATATTAAACACATTAAGTTCGCGACTCTACCCCACACCTTGTAAATATTAAACACATTAAGTTCGCGACTCTACCCCACACCTAGTAAATATTAAACACATTAAGTTCGCGACTCTACCCCACACCTCGTAAATATTAAAACACATTAAGTTCGCGACTCTACCCCACACCTTGTAAATATTAAACACATTAAGTTCGCGACTCTTCCCCTCACCTTGTAAATATTAAACACATTAAGTTCGCGACTCTACCCCACACCTTGTAAATATTAAACACATTAAGTTCGCGACTCTACCCCACACCTCGTAAATATTAAAACACATTAAGTTCGCGACTCTACCCCTCACCTTGTAAATATTAAACACATTAAGTTCGCGACTCTACCCCACACCTAGTAAATATTAAACACATTAAGTTCGCGACTCTACCCCACACCTCGTAAATATTAAAACACATTAAGTTCGCGACTCTACCCCACACCTTGTAAATATTAAACACATTAAGTTCGCGACTCTTCCCCTCACCTTGTAAATATTAAACACATTAAGTTCGCGACTCTACCCCACACCTTGTAAATATTAAACACATTAAGTTCGCGACTCTACACCACACCTCGTAAATATTAAAACACATTAAGTTCGCGACTCTACCCCACACCTTGTAAATATTAAACACATTAAGTTCGCGACTCTTCCCCTCACCTTGTAAATATTAAACACATTAAGTTCGCGACTCTACCCCACACCTTGTAAATATTAAACACATTAAGTTCGCGACTCTACCCCACACCTTGTAAATATTAAACACATTAAGTTCGCGACTCTACCCCACACCTCGTAAATATTAAAACACATTAAGTTCGCGACTCTACCCCACACCTCGTAAATATTAAACACATTAAGTTCGCGACTCTACCCCACACCTCGTAAATATTAAAACACATTAAGTTCGCGACTCTACCCCACACCTTGTAAATATTAAACACATTAAGTTCGCGACTCTACCCCACACCTCGTAAATATTAAACACATTAAGTTCGCGACTCTACCTTACACGTTGTAAATATTTAAACACATTAAATCCTCGACTCTGCCTTCACAGCTTGTAAATATTTGAACACGTTAAAATCAACGCATTGCTCCATAGCATAGCTTGTATGATACCGCTCTGGAAAGAACAAAAACAAAATACACATGAGTATGCAAAGTACAAAACAAGGTTATTTTCTTTATCCAAGAGCTTGTTAATTATTCCCAATAAGGTGTACTTCGTCAGTCGGAAGCTATATGTCAATTGTGACTTGAGAGTTCGCTGGAAGTAACAATTAAAATAACAAATTAAAGTAACAAAATAGAAAAATAATTCATTTGAGTTTTAATTAGTTGCACATATCACCGATAGCAAGCGGTTTTGGCCTGATGTTTAGGGAGCTCGATTGGCAATCTGATGGTGGAGTGTTCGAATCCCCCCGAAAATGTTTGCCTTTGCATCTATGGATGGGAATTATAATTTAACTCCAAATTCTACTTTCGTTGGTAAAAGAGTAGACCGAGAGTTAAAGTTGGGTGATGTTTAGTCTATCATTGCTAAATTAGGGACGGTTAGCGCAGATAAGATAGTATAGTTTTGCGCGAAATTCAAGGCAAACCACCGACCGACTGGTTTATCGCAGTTCCAATCTATGTTTTTCTGGTGACAAAATTAGAAACGCTAAATTTCCGCATTGTCACGTGAGAAACACCTGGTGTACGTTTCTGTATATTAGACCAAAACAAAGTTATGTTGAAAAATGCTATTTTAGTTCATACACTTTGCAAATTATTTACAAGAACAGCTCATTATGAGCTGTAAACTTAGGAGAAATTCTTCGTTTTGCAACCCTACATACAGCTGCTTGTTTGGGCAAATTTTACCTTCTCTGTTTATTCAAATACGCTGGGATAATTTCAAGGCTTTTAATAAAATATCGGAACATTTAGTCGTGAACTTCTTAATTTGAGAAAACAACATCACTGCGTTTCATTAAACGGCTTTAGGGAACAAAAGCTTGTAAGACCGTGTCATAAACATTATGTATGTAAGAATAAAAACACATTTCAAACGTTTTCCTTCATGTGTTAACGTCGTGTATGTTTCTAATTAGAGATTTGCAACTAAAACTTGTAATTACCGAGTTTCAAGTTACATTTTGTGTTTCAGTGATTAAATATACAGTGATTTCAACGTGGTGGAACTTTCAACTCATTAGTTACGTTATCTTGTTATTCTAAATTTTTCGTTTCATTTGAAACATTTTTTTTCCTTTGACGCTGGTCTGTGTTTATCTGGACTGGTTACGCTGTTAGCAATGTTTATCCGCTTCTTCTTAAATAGATAAATATTCATAAAGAAACACTCACACACACACATATATATTTCAATAAGTTTAAAATCTCATCTAGTGGTTAAAGTTAACAACTTTATAATTTCTAGAAGTATGGTAAAACAAACTGTAGATATATAACACAGGGTTTTTATTTGTTTTACGCTTATGGTGAAACAACCTTCAAATTTAAATTATGGCCTCGATTTATTAAAATCATGAATAGGTTGTGCAATTTTTATTTATATGTCAACATGCCACACAAATATTTATCTATAAGATTTTTATATTTTTAGAATTCAAGCCTCAGAAAATTGTTTGTTTGTTTTTGAATTTCGCGCAAAGCTACTCGAGGGCTATCTGCGCTAGCCGTCCCTAATTTAGCAGACTAGAGACTACAGGGAAGGCAGCTACTCATCACCACCCACCGCCAACTCTTAGGCTACGCTTTTACGAACAAATGGTGGGATTGACCGTCACCTTATAACGCCTTCACGGCTGAAAGGGCGAGCATGTTTGATGCGATCGGGATTCGAATCCACGACCCTCGGATTAGGAGTCGAACGCCTTAACCCACCTGGCCGTGCCGGGCCAACTCAGAAAATTAAAAGAAACTTCAGGCTTATAGAAGAGTCTGAAGCCATAAAGACCCTTAAACGATTGTTGATAGGCATTACTTCAGATTGTTGGTTATATTCACACTTTATTGTCATTGTTAAACAGTATAAGTGTATAGTGGATTGTATGTGACGGTCCAAATCACATACAACTATAACGAGAGCTGTAACTTGTATAGTTACACCCACCCTACCTCAGAAACGAAGAGAAAAACTGAGCAGCCAATCGTAGCAACTGACAACCACAACTGTGTTTCATTTTGATATTATAAATAAATAATTGCTATTGAATAAATATTGGGTTATTAATTCCACATTGTGATCTCTAAATCATGCCCATAATAATTATACTTTACATACTTAATTTGGTTCACACCATATTAGTTGTTGTTCATGGAAACTGATGATATAAATAGCGCCTAATACACCCATCTTGCATCCAAGATGACATCATGAGCCTTGGTAGTTGTCGAAAGGCACGAGCGGCAATAGATACCGCACGTGTAATGTGGCTGTTGTATAGGAACATAGTTTTCGTTGCTTTCATTTATAGATACTTATAATTTATATGTATGTACACATGTATATTTTATACGCCCTTAGGGCAATATAATTTCACCTGAGTGATGGAGCTAGTGAGCTCTATTACAATGCTTCCCTGATGCGCCCTCTGGTGCATATACATTTCATTTATTTTTAGGTTAGACTGTTCATTACACTGTGTAACAAAATTTTTTACTTTTTCTTGTTCGTGGACAGAAAGTGTTATTTCCCAATTGCTTATGCCTAAAGTAAATGGAAAAGACCTATTTTTCTCTTCAAACTTTGATTTTGTGACCTGAGTAATGAAATTTCCAGATTTACCCATTTTCCAGAACATTCCAGGTAGATTCAGTGCTGAGTAGCTGATAGAGAATTTCCTCGAATGTACAAGAACTTTTTAGAATGTTGTAGAAGCCTCAAAGCTGTGTTGCTACAGAACGCGAATAAATATCCATCTCTTCCCCTGGATCATTCAGTGCACCTCAAAGAGGAATACAACAGCTTCAAGACCTTGCTAGAAGCCTTGAAGTATGATAAGTATGACTTGGAGGTTACGGAGACTTCCCCTGGATCATTCAGTGCACCTCAAAGAGGAATACAACAGCTTCAAGACCTTGCTAGAAGCCTTGAAGTATGATAAGTATGACTTGGAGGTTACGGAGACTTCAAAATGGTGGCATTCCTGATGGGTCTCCAAAGGAGATTTTATCAAGTTTCTCTGTTATATTTGCCTTTGGGACAGCAGGGACGCCGCAGCGCACTCGAACAGGAAACACTGGCCACAACGGTGCGATTCTCTCTTGGGAGGCACAATGTCAAGGGTCTTATGAAACAATTTGTCACAGCTCTTGATAAGGAGTCTCCAGCCTTCAAGTACGTTCGAGACTTCTTCCCTAAGCTGTCTGAGGCAAAGCTGGTGTCTTTCTTGGACCACAAATAAAGAAGATCCTGGAGTGTACAGAATGCCCCAAGAAGCTCAGTAGGAAGGAAAAAACAAGCTTGAGGAAAGCATTGTTGCAGGAAAGCATTGTCTCAGTGGTTCGGGCTTCTTGGGCAATCACAAGGCCGAAAATTATGTGGAATTGGTTGAAGCTCTGGTGAAACCAATTCCAGGCGAAATGGGCTGCAGGATGACCCTGAAAGTCCATATCCTTGACGCTCATCTTGATAAATTCAAGAAGAACATGGGAGCATACTCAGTAGAGCAAGATGAGCGCTTCCACCAAGGTATACTGGACTTTGAACGCTGCTACCAAGGAGCGTATAACGAAAACATGATGGGAGACTATACTTGTGGGCTGATACATAGAAAGTGATTTACATTACAGTCGCAAATCTCGAAAAAACTATTCACTTCTAAACATTTTTGTATAACTTTAGTATAAATACATGTAAATCTGAATTCATATGTTGTTTTATTCAGACCTTATGTAAATGAAAAGTACAAATTTGCCCGTTTTTACATAGAAAATAGGTTACTTTATAAATTTTATCATCCAGGCCACAAAAGCAAAGTTTGAAGGGAATAATGGCCATTTTTCTGTACTTTTACAACATAAGCAATTAAGAAGTAACACACACTATCCAGGAACAAAATTTGTGTTACATGGTGTTATAAATGTAAGTACTTTGTGTTACATGGTGTTATCACTTATATGCTGACTGCAGAATTTCTTATTTTCAACCCAAACCACTATTAAGGACAAAATATTTTACATTTGCATTGTACTAATATAATTGTACTAATGTAAATGCACTAATATAATTCTACTAATATGATTTCACTAATCTAATTGTGCTGATATAATTCCATTAACATAATTGTACTAATATAATTGCACCAATGTAATTGCACAAATATAATTGTACTAATATTATTGCACTAATATAATTGTACTGATGTAATTGCACTAATATAATTGTACTAATATAATTTCAGTAATTTAATTGTACTAATATAATTCCAGTAATATAATTGTATTAATCAAACTGAACATCAGTAGCAGTAAGCTCCTCAATACATCATCAGGTTGGTTGGTCTTAGAACTTCAAACCTGCAGATTAACAGCAGTGTTCTAGCAGATAATAAGTTGATTTATCAGTTTTGTTCTCAGTAGAACGAAGCGTTGACTTGGACAACAGCTGTGTTGTACTATGTCCACTCGGCTTATTTATTAACATCACTTTTTTCCTAAATGTCAAATGCTAGAAACATACTTCGTAACGTTAAACCAGATTGTCCAGCATTAGCAGCATACTTCTTAACGTTAAACAAGATTGTCCAGCATTAGCAGCATACTTCTTAACGTTAAACAAGATTGTCCAACATTAGCAGCATACTTCTTAACGTTAAACAAGATTGTCCAGCATTAGCAGCATACTTCTTAACGTTAAACCAGATTGTCCAACATTAGCAGCATACTTCTTAACGTTAAACAAGATTGTCCAACATTAGCAGCATACTTCTTAACGTTAAACCAGGTTGTCCAACATTAGCAGCATACTTCGTAACGTTAAACCAGATTGTCCAGCATTAGCAGCATACTTCTTAACGTTAAACAAGATTGTCCAACATTAGCAGCATACTTCTTAACGTTAAACCAGGTTGTCCAACATTAGCAGCATACTTCTTAACGTTAAACCAGATTGTCCAGCATTAGCAGCATACTTCTTAACGTTAAACCAGATTGTCCAGCATTAGCAGCATACTTCTTAACGTTAAACCAGGTTGTCCAACATTAGCAGCATACTTCTTAACGTTAAACCAGATTGTCCAACATTAGCAGCATACTTCTTAACGTTAAACCAGAGTGTCCAGCATTAGCAGCATACTTCTTAACGTTAAATCAGATTGTCCAGCATTAGCAGCATACTTCTTAACGTTAAACCAGATTGTCCAGTAGTGCACAAAATCTGTTTAACATCGAATCAACTTTTCTAACAATAGCAACATATTTCTTAACGATTAGCCATATTGTCTACTAGTCGTATCTTATTTGTTATTGAAACGTCAAGTCGGTTAGTATACTATTCGGGTGATGTTTTTTATTGTAATATTAAATTGGCTTGCCTCCCAGTAGAATAGGCCGAGTAGGCTTGTATCCCAATAGAATCACTTTCATATTGAAACGTTAAGTTGACTTGTCTACCAATAACATCACGTCTCTTACTGGAACATCAAGTTGGATTGTCTACCAGTCACGTATTGTTTGATATTGGAACATCAAGTTGGATTGTCTACCAGTCACGTATTGTTTGATATTGGAACATCAAGTTGGATTGTCTACCAGTCACGTATTGTTTAATATTGGAACATCAAGTTGGATTGTCTACCAGTCACGTATTGTTTGATATTGGAACGTCAAGTTGGTTTGCCTATCAGTAGCGTCATGTTTGTTACTAGGAATTTAAGATAGCTTATCTACAAATAGCATCATGTGTGTTATTGTAACTTTCAGATGACTTTCTGTCGGTGGCATCATGTTTGTTATTGAAATTTTAAGTTGACTTGTCTATCAGTAGAATCATGTTTATTATTGGAACTTTAAGATGGCTTCTCTATCAGTAACATCATGTTTGTTTTTGGAACTTTAAAAATCTTGTTTATCAGTAGCATCATGTTTGTTACTGGTAATCTAAGCTGACTTGTCTTCTAGTATAATCATGTTTATTATTGGAACGTAAAGTCGATTGTCCACTGGATACACTGTGTGAGTTATTGGAACACCAAGTCGACTTGTTTATCAGACACATAATCTTCTTTAAACTGACTTGTCTACCAATCGCATCACGTTTATTATTGGAATGCCAAGTTACTTTGTCTACCAGTCACGTATTGTCTATTATTGAAATGTCAAGTTGGCTCGTCTATTTGTCACGTATTGTTTCTTACTTGGAGCGTCAAGATGGCTGTCTATCAGTTGTATCATTCTTCAAGTTGGATGCTGCTGGATATGTTACATTACATTATTAATAGCAGGAATACTCTTAATAAAACGTTATTTTTCCCAGACTCTACATTAATATATGCGATAACGTTTAAAATCATAATTACTATTGCCACCATAAAGTTTTGCAAATCATTATTTCATCTACAAAGGACCTTATACTCTATAACCTTTAATCTCAAGTAAGCACAGAGAAGAATACTCTTCAACTAACCAAACATACAGTTGGTGTGAACGCGCGCTATAATCATAATGAGAAAAAAACTTGACAGGTGAAGAACAAGTGTCACTGGTCAATATTCGTTTTTTCTCATTATACAACCACCCAGTAGCATGATTATATTGTGATAAGTCCCCCAGTGGCACAGCGGTATATTTTCGGAGCTACAACGCAAGAAACCGTGTTTCGATACTTCTGGTGGGTAGAGCATCGATAGCCCATTGTTTAGCTTTATGCTTTCTGTAAAACAAAATATACAAATATAGTGATATTCCTGTGGAAGGAAAGAACAAATATCGTGAGAAATCGCGAGATCGAGAACATCACGTGACTTACACGCACCTCTCAGTGAGTATGTGCCAGAGTTTTGTTTTCAATTAAGAATTATTAAGTAAGCGTAGACGACTAAGTCAGCACTTCATTTTTTTTTTCTACAAGAAAGACTTGAAAGTAAAATAAATAAACTCTCGTCAATTCGGCAATCAGATGAAAAATTTATAACTAATGATTGTCGTGGGTCGTGTGGTTGAGGTAATATTTAGAGTTACGTCGCACCGAAGCTGTTTTCAATCAATCTAAGTCACTTGCTGAAAATGTCATTTAACTGAAGTGTAGTTCTTTCAGGAAATTTGACAGGAATATAAACACTGGAAGACAATTTCTCAACTCTTTCCATGATTCATTAGTATTCTTATGTTACACTTTCCTGTTTTTCTTTCCCTCAATTAAAGAAAAAAAAATCAAGCGGAGTGAAAACGTCGGGCAAAGAAATGTTTATGTATTATACCTCGAATATAGTCGCTCGTTTACTACTATGGGAAAATAAGTAAGTCTTGCAGTATGTGGTCTAGTCGTCAACATATTAGGATTGTGTTTGTTTGTTTTCGAAATTCGCCCAAAACTACACGAGGACTATCTGCGCTAGCGGTCCCTAGTTTTGCAGTGTAAGACGAGAGGGAAGGCAGCTAGTCATCACCACCCACCGCCAACTCTTGGGCTATTTTGTTTACTAACGGATATGGGGATTGACAGTAACATTATAACGCCTCCACGACTGAAAGGGCGAGCATGTTTGGTGTGAGGGTTGATTCGAACCCTCGACCCTCACATTACGAGTCAAGCGTTCTAACCACCTGGCCGTTAGGACTATGAACGTAAGGATTTCTTGTTTTCGACCCGTTGCTGGTGTAAAATTGTACTTTTCACTTTGATGCCTAGTACAGTGCGCTATAGGAGTGACAGTCAAATTCTACTATTTGGTCACAGAAGAATAGTCCAAAGCATTGACAGTGGGTGACGTTGGCTGTCTTTCCTCTTGTCTGTCATTTCAAAATTATAGACGAGCGATTATATTTTAATGCATTTTTTACGCGAAAAATCTAAAAACACTTCTTAAGCTAATAATGGGATGCACAGACAATATAAAGTGCGTCGCAAAACCTGTTTAAATCCGCAAACACTATGTTACTACAATTTATTGAAGCATTTGGATATATCAAAGATCATGCAGTTTTGCTGTACTATTACCATCTTTCGCGAGATCTCGTTTCTAAATACAGTTCATCGCGTACTCAAGCACAAAATAAAACCAAATATTGGTCACATAAGGTTAACTTTCTTGATTAAAACTTCACCGATAGGCGTCTTTCTGGTTTGGTTTGTTTTGAAATTTGCAAAGTTACACCAGGGCTGACTGCGCTAATTTTGCAGTATAAGACTAGCGGGAAGGCAGCTAGTCATTACCACCCACCACCAACTCTTGGGCTACTCTTTTGCCACCGAATAGTGGGATTGACCGGCACATTATAATGTCCCTACGGCTGAAAGGGCGAATATGTTTGGTGTGACGCGGATTCGAATCTGGGACCCTCAGATTACGAGCCGAGTGCCTTACCCACCTGACCATGTCGAGCTTCGTCTTTCTGTATATTGTTTGTTTGTGTAGTGTGCGTGAATATGTGTTTTTCTTATAGCAAAGCCACCTCTGGCTATTTGGTGTATCCACCGTGAGGAATCGAATCCCTGATTGTAGCACTGTAAATCCCTAGACAAACCGCTGTACCAGCGTGGGTCTTGTTTGTACGGAATTAAGAACAAAGCTACACAAGGGTTAGCTGTGCTCTGCCCAGTACGGGTATCGAAACCCAGTTTTTAGCGGTGTTGGTCCATGTACCGCTGTGACACAGGAGGGCATTCTTTTACAAAAGAATACTGGGATTGACCGTCAATTATAACATTCCCACGGCTGAAAGAGCGAGCATTTTTGGTGCGACGGGGATTCGAACCCGTGACCCTCAAATTACAAGTTGCGTGCCTTAACTTCCTTGTCATGACGGGCCACTGATTTTTTGGAGCTCGTAAAAGAACGTTTTGAATATGTTGAATTTGAGAGACTTCTGCTACGATCAAATTTATAACTTAATTTTTAAGAATAATTTATCAAAGAACCATTTCAATTAAACGTGTAATTTTCACTTCACTTCGAATTCCAAAAGTAATATACATTTTGCTCGTATTGCATATTATTATAAAAACACGTTTTTATGTCTTAAGATAGTACATCTTGTATGTGTTTCTTTTCTTATAGCAAAGCCACATCGCGCTATCTGCTAAGCCCACGGAGGGGAATCGAACTCCTCATTTAAGCGTTGTAAATCCGTAGACTTACCGCTGTACTAGCGGGAGGGGGGGTCTTATTCTTTGAACTATAGCTATTTAAAGAGATGAAGGAGCTAGTCATAATATTGGTTTTGGGTTTTCATGCTCACAATGCTTGAAACAGTGATTTTCGGTTGTCAGATGTTGAAGATATTGTTCAGTAGCATGTTGATAGTCATATGTAAACATATATGCTTTAATAAAATAGCGAATAGATCATTAACAGCTCCTTCTGCACATATCAAATAGCAAAATAAAACTAGTGTGTGTTTTTCTTATAGCAAAGCCACAAAGAGCTATCTGCTCAGCCCACCGAGGGGAATCGAACCCCTGATTTTAGCGTTGTAAATCCGGAGACATACCGCTGTACTAGCGGGGGGCAAAATAAAACTAGACGAGTAAACTATGCGACAGGTCCGGCGTGGTCAGATGGGTTAAGGCGTTTGACTCGTAATCCAAGGGTCTCGGGTTCGAACCCCCGTCGTACCAAACATACTCGCCCTATCAACCGTGGGGGTGTTATTATGTGACGGTCAATCCCACTATTCGCTGGTAAAAGGGGTAACCCAAGAGTTGACGCTAGGTGGTGATGACTAGCTGCTTTCTCTCTCGTCTTACACTACTAAATTAGGGACTGCTAGCGCAATTAGCCTTCGTATTGCTTTGCGCGAAATAAAAAAAAACAATCTGATAGAGGTGTTTTTTAAGTCGTTAAGACGTGTTTTAAATTTTTGTTCTCTTGACTGTCATTCTTGTCACGCAGACATTTTTTTGTTTTCGTTTTTTTTAACTATCTATAAGTAAAGTCTGTACGTTATACGTACATCATTAAAAACGTTTTAAAACTAATTTTTAAAGCACTTTACCATGATAGTAATTGAAAACGCTCGTGAATGCAACGTCTGAGGTTTTATCTATATTTAATTTACTCTCGGGTGCAGCTCGAAATGAGAAGATAAGAAGTCATATGCTTGTCTGTAAGAGGTTAGTTTTATTGTTTTAAAGAATTTCTGCGAAGCTCTTTTGCGAAATCAAAGGTACACAAGAAGAAAAAAGTAAAACGTGTCAAGATAATTATTTAATTAACATAACGATGATATAGAGAAAGGTAATAAACAGAAACAAACAAATCAACATAAATTATATATCGTAAAAAATTACACTTTTTAGTTTAATCATAAAACAGTCAATTCCGCAGTCTTCTTAACACGCAAATAAACTTAGGACTAAAGCCTATTTATTTGATATCACGATTGTTTGTTTTGTTTCTTTGAATTTCACACAAAGCTACTCAAGGGCTGTGCTAGCCGTCCCTAATTTAGCAGTGTAAGATTAGAGAGAAGGCAAGTAGTCATCACCATCCACCGCTACTCTTACCATCGAATAGTGGGATTGACCGTAACATTATAACGCACCCACGGCTGAAAGGGCGAGCATGTTTGGCGCGACGGGGATTCGAACCCGCGACCCTCAGATTACGAGTCGCACGCCTTAATACGCTTGGCCAAGCCGGGCCTTGATATCACGAATCGTTTCTGTCAAATAAGGACAGTTCTGTTAATTGACAATGTAGAAGCAGTTACGTAATATATTATATATACTTCGGAATAACTTACCTACAAGTAATGTTCATAAATTTCGTATTTTATGAAACTTAAAAAGAACTCATTTTTTTTGTATATCTCTTTCCAACATAAACTTATACCACTAGTATGATTTGGTTTGTTGAGTATTTCGCGCAAAGCTACACAAGGGCTATCTGCGCTAGCCGTCCCTAATTTAGCAGTGTGAAACAGCTAGTTGTCACCACCCACAGTCAACTCTTGAGCTACTCTTTTACCAAATAATAGTAGTTTTGGGCGTAAGATTATAACGCCCACATGGCTGAAGGGCAAGTATGTTTGGTGGGACGGGGATTCGAACCTGTGACCCGCGGATTATTAGTCGAGTGGCTTAACCACCTGGCCATGCGGGGCAAAGTCAGTTTTAAACAATATGATATATATATTTTGATTAGCAGGTTTTCTAATATAACAATTTAACTTCACCTTTCGTAGGATGAGCTTGTTTGAATTAGAAGTCCGTGCAAATGTCTACATCAAATAAACTTAACAAAACTGTAAAACTTTACATTAGGTGTGTTTATTTTTCTTACTAACACTTAATGTAAACGAATGACTGATTTTTTTTAGTCATTGACCCATCAACACCATCCACAACTAGATCTTTTAGTGGTGTTTGACTACCACTGTTGCAAGCCACTCATGTCACCAAAAGTGCAGCGCTATTTTGCTACAAAGGGTCGCAAACAACGAATTTTCACGTTAGTTTCCGTGAATTGCAACACTTTGGCCACTTCGATCTGAGAACTTTAAAACCGTGACCACTTCGATCCGAGTATTGTAACTCGTTGACCGCTTCGATTCGAGCACTGTAACATTTTTGCCAATCCTATCTGAACACTGAAACACCAACGCCATTTCGAGCTAAAGCAGTTAACGGAGTTCTGTTCAAATATTTAGCCTGCGGTAGAGCCATGAATTTCAGAAGTGATAAGACTAGTTTCAATAGTGCTCGTGCGTTGAATTAAACATACAGTAAGAAACACGATAAGAAAATAACCAATTATTTATTTAAGGCACATTATGTGATAATATATAAAGTATTTTACTGAATATATGGTAATGTTCAGTAACATAAGGTACATTTTGTAGTGACCTGTAATAATATCTATGGTATTTTACTGAATGTATAGTGAGGTACATTTTGTAGTGACCTGTAATAATATCTATGGTATTTTACTGAATGTATAGTGAGGTACATTTTGTAGTGACCTGTAATAATATCTATGGTATTTTACTGAATGTATAGTGAGGTACATTTTGTAGTGACCTGTAATAATATCTATGGTATTTTACTGAATGTATAGTGAGGTACATTTTGTAGTGACCTGTAATAATATCTATGGTATTTTACTGAATGTATAGTGAGGTACATTTTGTAGTGACCTGTAATAATATCTATGGTATTTTACTGAATGTATAGTGAGGTACATTTTGTAGTGACCTGTAATAATATCTATGGTATTTTACTGAATGTATAGTAAGGTACATTTTGTAGTGACCTGTAATAATATCTATGGTATTTTACTGAATGTATAGTGAGGTACATTTTGTAGTGACCTGTAATAATATCTATAGTATTTTACTGAATGTATAGTAAGGTACATTTTGTAGTGACCTGTAATAATATCTATGGTATTTTACTGAATGTATAGTGAGGTACATTTTGTAGTGACCTGTAATAATATCTATGGTATTTTACTGAATGTATAGTGAGGTACATTTTGTAGTGACCTGTAATAATATCTATGGTATTTTACTGAATGTATAGTGTGGTACATTTTGTAGTGACCTGTAATAATATCTATGGTATTTTACTGAATGTATAGTAAGGTACATTTTGTAGTGTCCTGTAATAATATCTATGGTATTTTACTGAATGTATAGTGAGGTACATTTTGTAGTGACCTGTAATAATATCTATGGTATTTTACTGAATGTATAGTGAGGTACATTTTGTAGTGACCTGTAATAATATCTATGGTATTTTACTGAATGTATAGTGAGGTACATTTTGTAGTGACCTGTAATAATATCTATAGTATTTTACTGAATGTATAGTGAGGTACATTTTGTAGTGACCTGTAATAATATCTATAGTATTTTACTGAATGTATAGTGAGGTACATTTTGTAGTGACCTGTAATAATATCTATAGTATTTTACTGAATGTATAGTGAGGTACATTTTGTAATGACCTGTAATAATATCTATGGTATTTTACTGAATGTATAGTGAGGTACATTTTGTAATGACCTGTAATAATATCTATGGTATTTTACTGAATGTATAGTGAGGTACATTTTGTAGTGACCTGTAATAATATCTATGGTATTTTACTGAATGTATAGTGAGGTACATTTTGTAGTGACCTGTAATAATATCTATGGTATTTTACTGAATGTATAGTAAGGTACATTTTGTAGTGACCTGTAATAATATCTATGGTATTTTACTGAATGTATAGTGAGGTACATTTTGTAGTGACCTGTAATAATATCTATAGTATTTTACTGAATGTATAGTGAGGTACATTTTGTAGTGACCTGTAATAATATCTATAGTATTTTACTGAATGTATAGTGAGGTACATTTTGTAGTGACCTGTAATAATATTTATAGTATTTTACTGAATGTATAGTAAGGTACATTTTGTAGTGACCTGTAATAATATCTATGGTATTTTACTGAATGTATAGTGAGGTACATTTTGTAGTGACCTGTAATAATATCTATGGTATTTTACTGAATGTATAGTGAGGTACATTTTGTAGTGACCTGTAATAATATCTATAGTATTTTACTGAATGTATAGTAAGGTACATTTTGTAGTGACCTGTAATAATATCTATGGTATTTTACTGAATGTATAGTGAGGTACATTTTGTAGTGACCTGTAATAACATTTTTACAGAACTTTTTCCGTACTGAGTACGTTTATGTGAATCCATATATATTATTATTTGTATATAATAGACATAGCGATTGGTAATAATTAGAACATTTATTACATAAGTTATTTCTAGAATACATCAAGTTACAAATTAATTTCCTTGAAAATGTAGTCCTGGTTGTAACTTCAACCAGAAATAGAAAACCGTCCATACTGTTTCCTCTTTTCTTTATCCACCACATTGTTTTAAGTATATCCACTGGTACTTCATCATTATAATACTTTGGTTTATATTTCTAACTGCCAAGCACCATGTTGTACTCTTTAGTTTTGGATTCTACCAGCCAGAACGTTTTCCACCCCTACAGACAAACCCCCACAGATTTATTCATATTCAGTTCTTTGTGCCAGAGGCCATCATAGGACACAGTTGAAGCTGACGGCCGAGACGTCGTTGGACACGGCTCTGTGAAATCAACATGTGTCGTACCACAAGCCAAAGACTAGAAAGAAGGCTTTGGTTACACAGCCCTGCGGTGAGAGCTGGGACACATTATACAACACAGACATTGTCCAAACTAGCAATTTGTCGTGCTCTAGGTCGCAGGCGGTCGGTATTTCTTTGTTGCCCATCCCGGAAA
Source organism: Tachypleus tridentatus (assembly GCF_004210375.1). Taxonomy (NCBI): domain Eukaryota; kingdom Metazoa; phylum Arthropoda; class Merostomata; order Xiphosura; family Limulidae; genus Tachypleus; species Tachypleus tridentatus. Next base: position 46,823,985 of record NC_134829.1, on the reverse strand, counting down.
GCAGTCCTCGACATGTCACTTCGAAGAACGACTACAAGTGGTTCCTTCCATTGAATATAACAAGTAATTATGCTCAGAGAAGGCCAGTCTGTGCCTTAGAGATAGTTCGACGTAATAAAAGAAGGGGTTAGCGGGACACACAAACGTTTTCTCCTTCTAAAAGGAACAAACACTTCCTTGGTATAGATGTTACAAGTAGCATCTCTCAGACGTTTTCTATATCCGTGGTCTTCTCCTTTGACGTTCATTATCGCTTATCTTAAATTTTCTTTCGTTTTCATATCTATCTTCTTTTTACTGCTCATCATAAGTGTCGTGTTCTGTTTTTATTTGATTTTCGAGTTTTTTTTTATTCGTTTATTTATTTTTAATTTTTCTCCTCAGATTTTTCGTTCTTTAATTTCGTATTCTTTCCACGTTTCAAGACGAGTTTTTCGTCTTCTCTTCTCGACATTTTGTAGTCTTAAAAAAACAACGACAACGACATAAAACATTGAACACGTGATGACTTCAAACTCAGAAACAAATAACAAAGTCAGTGTTATTCAAGAAATTTGGAACATATCTCATTGGTAGGTACAGCATAAACTGTTAGCTCATTGTTGAGCTGAGCGTTAAAATAAACTCACATTCAAGAAATACAAACACAGACACAGTAACAATAAGCAGTGCTTACTGTTCGATTTGTAATATTCGCAGTGTGGTCATTCTTTACATCTTTATACAGTCAAAAACCTTAACTGTTTTTGAAACAAAAGAAAGATAAATGATTATTATTGCTTAGAACAAATTATGCGTTTATCGCCACTAGATGGCAAATTTGTAGACTGTAGCTGTGTTTTGTTTATCATTTTTTATTCAGAATTCGCTACAATTACCTCGCGTTACAACCTAAACAATTACGTCACCAATTTGAAAATTGTTAACTCGTTATGGGTGTTAGAATACTTTTAAACCTGTCGAATTAAAGCTTCATACTTGAAAAAGTACCAGTCACAAAAGGCAATTTTAAGGAGTCCTAATCTCACCACCAGGGTGCGTTTTAGTGAACAGTAATTCTCGAAGTAGCAAGTAGGTACAACGCACTTTTGAGCTGTGGGTGACGATAAATGTCCAACTATTCGGTTACAGAAGCCTAAAAGTTGGCGTTGGGTGCATGTGTGACTGAGTGTCTTTCATACAGTTTTATCATTTCAAAATTAGGGGCGGCTATTCGAAGATACCAAACCCGGGTGCGGCTTTGAGCGAAATGGTGAAACAAACACAATCTCATAATTTACGTTTAATAATCGACGTAAACAGATTCCTTTAACTGTTAAACGTCACACATCGAGGATAATATGACGCGTAGAAAATGAAACACCTACAATTTTTCAGTTCTTGCATTTTGATGGATTACATTCACCACTCCCCGCATACATAGGGGTATTTTTTTATGTGTTTCTAAAGTCCTTTTTTCTTAAACTACTGACGGGAACTTTGAACAGAAAACAAGTTTGGTGAACATAACGGCTCCGGGGGTTTGTCCACGAGTCCTCTGGTTTGGTGACCTTTAATGAACTGATTTAATGGAAACATTTGGATTATGTTAACGTGATGTTTTTGTGTGATTTGATTTTTTTCATCTGTATATCTTGTCTGAATTATTTGTCACATTAGAAACATTTTTCTAGGCTATTAATTGTTGCACGGTTTCGGGTTTTATTTTTCGCTTCTCATTGGCTTGAGTTGAACAAACTAGATAAAGAACTGAGACCCATACAGAGCCGCCAGGAGATGCCTGTTACTGTTAGTATAAAGTGCATTAGCGAATTTCAGTTTTCGTATGAGTATTTTTTTGTAGGATTCGACGCACATATATTAAACAACTCATACGTTCTGCGAACGTAATGTTGTTGTTGTTGTTTTGAATTAAGCACAATGCTACACAATGGGCTATGTGTGCTCTGCCCACCACGGGTATCGAAACCCGGTTTTTTAGCGTTGTAAGTCCGCAGACATACCGCTGTACTAGCGGGAGGTGGAAAGTTTACTGGGCATAGAAACACATTCCCAAGCTAAACCCAAAAGATGTATATTTCAGTAAATATTTCTATATTTTTAGATAATTAAAATGTATTTCACCGCATAGCTTACATAAATCGTGGCTATTCTAAGAATACTAAGAGAAACGGTATTTCAATCTTCTCCTTTGTCTCCGCTAGGAGTCACTCTAAAGTTTTTCTTTTCTAAACGCAATCCTTTGTTTCTTTGTTTGTTTGTTTTGGAATTTCGCACAAAGCTACTCGAGGGCTATCTGTGCTAGCCGTCCCTAATTTTGCAGTGTAAGACTAGAGGGAAGGCAGCTAGTTATCACCATCCACCGCCAACTCTTGGGCTACTCTTTTACCAACGAATAGTGGGATTGACCGTCACATTATACGCCCCCACGGCTGGGAGGGCGAGCATGTTTAGCGCGACGCGGGCGCGAACCCGGGACCCTCGGATTACGAGTCGCACACCTTACGCGCTTGGCCATGCCAGGCCAAACGCAATCCTACAGAGGGCATCATACTGCTCTTTCCATCAGGGGGAATCGAGCCCCGTACTTTTTCATTTTAAGTCCCTAAACTTACCGCCGACCTATCGAGAAACTTCTTGAAAAAACAAACAAAGCCATCGATAAAAATCTTGACGTGAAACATTTTGTCAGGTTGTTTATTTTAACAGAAATAATTTGTTTTACATCATATTTAACTTCCTTCAGGGTAGACCTGGCATGGCCTGGTGGGTTAAGGTATACATCATATTTACTTCCTTCAGGGTAGGCCTGGCATGGCCTGGTGGGTTAAGGTAATCCGAGGGTCGCGGGCTCAAATCTCCGTCGCACCAAACATGCTTGCCCTTTCAGCCGTGAGGTCGTTATAATGTTACGGTCAATCCCACTGTTCGTTGGTAAAAGAGTAGCTCAAGAGTTGGCGGTGGGTGGTGATGACTAGTTGCCTTCCCTCTAGTCTTACACTGCAAAATTAGGGACGGCTAGCACAGATAGCCCTCGAGTAGCTTTGTGCGAAATTCCAAAACAAACAAGCAATCCTTTAGGGTAATGTTACATTTATTTTTTTGTTTGTTTTAAAGCTTACCTTGTACCCAGAGGGTGTAATCTATAACGCAGGTCTTGTTGGGCAAAGTAACGCGAAAACTGTAATAAAAAAAAACAAAACGTGTTACTTTTGGTCTGTCTAATATGTTTTGTCAAGAGAGAAATATATTTTTCTTCTCTCGTCTAATTTATACAAATTTACAAATGAACTATAACCTTTTTTGTTATTATGACATAGTGGAATATTTTATTCATTTCTCAAAAGGGCCCGGCATGGCCTAGCGCGTTAAGGCGTGCGCTTCGTAATCTGAGGGTCGCGGGTTCGCGCCCGAATCGCGCCAAATATGCTCGCCCTCCAAGCCGTGGGGGCATTATAATGTGACGGTCAATCCCACTATTCGTTGGTAACAGAGTAGCCCAAGAGTTGGCGGTGGGTGGTGATTACTAGCTTCCTTCCCTCTAGTCTTACACTGCTAAATTAGGGACGGCTAGCACAGATAGCCCTCGAGTAGCTTTGTGCGAAATTCCAAAACAAACAAACAAACATTTCTCAAAAACACAGACACAACGCACATATAAAAAAACACCAGAAAAAAAACTCAATAAATGGTCCCTTAACATGTTACTTTTCTTGAAAATGTACAATCTGCTAAACAACTAGCATTTCGTAGAATCCTAAATCTAATAACCTTAATGAGATACAGAACGTATTAAAAAGTAGGTGTCATACTGCTTTATCTAACAAAGTATGTTGTCACCGAACACACCAGTAATCGTCCACCGCGCCATCTAGTGAATACGATATGAATTGGCAAAATACGTTTATTTATGAATTTGTTTCCCTCCCATTAGGTCAGCAGTTTGTTTCAGGCATTATAAATAAATCAATTCATTATGCGTATAAACAGTTAATTATGTACTTAATATCTCAACGTATTGACAACGTAAAGAGAACCGAAACATGGATATTTTAATGTCGATGTAGGCTGGCTGTGTTATAGTGTAATAACACAGCCATTAAAGCAAATAGTTTAATCAGTTATCTTGTATCAGAATTACAGCTAGATAACTGTTGTGTTATAGTACAATAATTTTATGTACATTGTGAACCCTGGTGCCTGTCTTATAGTTCGTCTGTCTCCAGTTTGAAAAGCTGTGCACGCAGTCAAAGCTCAGCATTCTCTTTTGAAATGTCGGTACAACAGACATAAATAATATTGATGTTAAATTATATTTCACAATCAGGATATTCTACATTAAACTGTTAGTGATTAACCATACTATTATTAACGTTATAAAACGTGACGTAATTTAAATAATAAAGATGTAGATAGGTATATTGTTGCTGAATGAATCGTAACACATGACTGAACTGTTCAACAATTACTTTTCACAGTAGGTAGTATAGGTAGTTCAGAACACTGGTTCTCTGTGAAACCTAGACTGAAACACAAATGAAATAATACAAACGGGTAGATTAACATGGTCTTTTCCTATAATTGGTACTTTTCTCTAGATTAACTTAGACTTTTCCCGTTACTGGTACTTTCACTGGTGATGTAATAATATAAAAGTGATCTCTTGATAAGTTATCTGTTTGTTACAGCTACAGCTAGATACTAGCTGATCAAGTGTACTACTGTGCTTGGTAATGCGAGATTAAGTCCCAGCATGGCCAGGTGTATAAAACACTCGAGTCGTAATATGAGAGTCGCGGATTCGAATCCCGGTCGCACAAAACATACCCGCCAAAAAAGGGGCATTGTAATGTGTCGAACAATCACACTATTGGTTAGTGAAAGAGTAGCCAAAGAGTTGGCAGTGTGTAGTAATGACTAACTGCCTTTCCTCTAATCTTACACTGCAAAATTAGGGACGGCTAGCGAAGATAGCCCTCATGCAGCTTTGCTCGAAATTCGAAAACAAACAAAACGGAAGTACAAGCTGAGGTTTTGGTTTTAGTTGTTCCTTTAAAAAAAATCAATAAAAACCGGGTTCAAATTGAATTTTTTTGTTTATTTGATCTTCATTTTAATGGTTCATGAGTTATATACACATGTAAGCAGAACAGTCAAACGTATTTTTAAAAAATGGATTGTTATTAACGCATTAACTGCGAAGTTAACTTAAAATACTTAGATAGAGATAGTTAGATTCAAGAAAAATATTTTATTGACGCAGCAATTTTATAAGTATACACCCTAGTTTGTTATATGTAATACGTTGATTGTAAGTACATACCCTAGTTTCTTATTTGTAATAGGTTGATTGTAAGCACATACCCTAGTTTGTTATTTGTAATACGTTGATTGTAAGTACACACCCTAGTTTGTTTTTTGTAATACGTTTATGATAAGTATACACCCTAGTTTGTTATGTGTAATACGTTGATTGTAAGTACACACCTAGTTTCTTATTTGTAATACCTTGATTGTAAGTAGACACCCTAGTTTGTTATTTGTAATACGTTGATTGTAAGTACACACCCTAGTTTGTTATTTGTAATACGTTGATTGTAGGTACACACCCTAGTTTGTTATTTGTAATACGTTGATTGTAAGTAGACACCCTAGTTTGTTATTTGTAATACGTTTATGATAAGTATACACCCTAGTTTGTTATGTGTAATACGTTGATTGTAAGTACACACCCTAGTTTCTTATTTGTAATACGTTGATTGTAAGTAGACACTCTAGTTTGTTATTTGTATTACGTTGATTGTAAGTATACACCCTAGTTTCTTATTTGTAATACGTTGATTGTAAGTAGACACCCTAGTTTGTTATTTGTAATACGTTGATTGTAAGTACACACCCTAGTTTCTTATTTGTAATACGTTGATTGTAAGTAGACACCCTAGTTTCTTATTTGTAATACGTTGATTGTAAGTAGCCACCCTAGTTTGTTATTTGTAATACGTTGATTGTAAGTACACACCCTAGTTTCTTATTTGTAATACGTTGATTGTAAGTACACACCCTACTTTCTTATTTGTAATACGTTGATTGTAGGTACACACCCTAGTTTGGTATTTGTAATACGTTTATGATATGTATATACCCTAGTTTGTTATGTGTAATACGTTGATTGTAAGTACACACCCTAGTTTCTTATTTGTAATACGTTGATTGTAAGTATACACCCTAGTTTGTTATTTGTAATACGTTGATTGTAAGTACACACCCTAGTTTGTTATTTGTAATACGTTGATTGTAAGTAGACACCCTAGTTTGTTATTTGTAATACGTTGATTGTAAGTACACACCCTAGTTTGTTATTTGTAATAAGTTGATTGTAAGTACACACCCTAGTTTCTTATTTGTAATACGTTGATTGTAAGTAGACACCCTAGTTCCTTATTTGTAATACGTTGATTGTAAGTAGACACCCTAGTTTCTTATTTGTAATACGTTGATTGTAAGTACACACCCTAGTTTCTTATTTGTAATACGTTGATTGTAGGTACACACCCTAGTTTGTTAATTGTAATACGTTTATGATAAGTATACACCCTAGTTTGTTATGTGTAATACGTTGATTGTAAGTACACACCCTAGTTTGTTTTTTTGTAATACGTTAATGATAAGTATACACCCTAGTTTGTTATGTGTAATACGTTGATTGTAAGTACACACCCTAGTTTCTTATTTGTAATACGTTGATTGTAACTGCACACTCTAGTTTGTTATTTGTAATACGTTGATTGTAAGTACACACCCTAGTTTGTTATTGTGTAATACGTTGATTGTAAGTACACACCCTAGTTTCTTATTTGTAATACGTTGATTGTAACTGCACACTCTAGTTTGTTATTTGTAATTCGTTGATTGTAAGTAGACACCCTAGTTTGTTATTTGTAATACGTTGATTGTAAGTATACACCGTAGTTTGTTATTTGTATTACGTTGATTGTAAGTATACACCCTAGTTTGTTATTTGTAATACGTTGATTGTAAGTATACAACCTAGTTTCTTATTTGTAATACGTTGATTGTAAGTACACACCCTAGTTTCTTATTTGTAATACGTTGATTGTAAGTAGACACCCTAGTTTCTTATTTGTAATACGTTGATTGTAAGTAGACATCCTAGTTTGTTATTTGTAATTCGTTGATTGTAAGTATACACCCTAGTTTGTTATTTGTAATACGTTGATTGTAAGTATACAACCTAGTTTCTTATTTGTAATACGTTGATTGTAAGTACACACCCTAGTTTCTTATTTGTAATACGTTGATTGTAAGTAGACACCATAGTTTCTTATTTGTAATACGTTGATTGTAAGTAGACACCCTAGTTTCTTATTTGTAATACGTTGATTGTAAGTACACACCCTAGTTTGTTATTTGTAATACGTTTATGATAAGTATACATCCTAGTTTGTTATGTGTAATACGTTGATTGTAAGTACACACCCTAGTTTCTTATTTGTAATACGTTTATTGTAAGTAGACACCCTAGTTTCTTATTTGTAATACGTTGATTGTAAGTATACACCCTAGTTTGCTATTTGTAATACGTTTATGATAAGTATACACCCTAGTTTGTTATTTGTAATACATTGATTGTAAGTAGACACCCTATTTTATTATTTGTAATACGTTGATTGTAAGTAGACATTCTAGTTTGTTATTTGTAATTCGTTGATTGTAACTACACACCCTAGTTTGTTATTTGTAATACGTTGATTGTAATTGTACACACCTAGTTTGTTATTTGTAATTCGTTTATTGTAAGTACACACCCTAGTTTGTTATTTGTAATTCGTTGATTGTAAGTACACACCTAGTTTCTTATTTGTAATACGTTGATTGTAAGTACACACCCTAGTTTCTTATTTGTAATACGTTGATTGTAAGTAGACACCCTAGTTTCTTATTTGTAATACGTTGATTGTAAGTAGGCACCCTAGTTTGTAATTTGTAATACGTTGATTGTAAGTACACACCCTAGTTTGTTATTTGTAATACGTTTATGATAAGTATACATCCTAGTTTGTTATTTGTAATACGTTGATTGTAAGTACACACCCTAGTTTCTTATTTGTAATACGTTGATTGTAAGTAGACACCCTAGTTTGTTATTTGTAATACGTTGATTGTAAGTATACACCCTAGTTTGTTATTTGTAATACGTTGATTGTAGGTACACACCCTAGTTTGTTATTTGTAATACGTTTATGATAAGTATACACCCTAGTTTGTTATTTGTAATACGTTGATTGTAAGTACACACCCTAGTTTTTTATTTGTAATACATTGATTGTAAGTAGACACCCTATTTTATTATTTGTAATACGTTGATTGTAAGTAGACATCCTAGTTTGTTATTTGTAATTCGTTGATTGTAAGTATACACCCTAGTTTGTTATTTGTATTACGTTGATTGTAAGTATAAACCCTAGTTTGTTATTTGTATTACGTTGATTGTAAGTATACACCGTAGTTTGTTATTTGTATTACGTTGATTGTAAGTATACACACTAGTTTCTTATTTGTAATACGTTGATTGTAAGTAGACACCCTAGTTTGTTATTTGTAATACGTTGATTGTAAGTACACACCCTAGTTTCTTATTTGTAATACGTTGATTGTAAGTAGACACCCTAGTTTCTTATTTGTAATACGTTGATTGTAAGTAGCCACCCTAGTTTGTTATTTGTAATACGTTGATTGTAAGTACACACCCTAGTTTCTTATTTGTAATACGTTGATTGTAAGTACACACCCTAGTTTCTTATTTGTAATACGTTGATTGTAGGTACACACCCTAGTTTGTTATTTGTAATACGTTTATGATAAGTATACACCCTAGTTTGTTATTTGTAATACGTTGATTGTAAGTACACACCCTAGTTTCTTATTTGTAATACGTTGATTGTAAGTATACACCCTAGTTTGTTATTTGTAATACGTTGATTGTAAGTACACACCCTAGTTTGTTATTTGTAATACGTTGATTGTAAGTAGACACCCTAGTTTGTTATTTGTAATACGTTGATTGTAAGTACACACCCTAGTTTGTTATTTGTAATACGTTGATTGTAAGTACACACCCTAGTTTCTTATTTGTAATACGTTGATTGTAAGTAGACACCCTAGTTCCTTATTTGTAATACGTTGATTGTAAGTAGACACCCTAGTTTCTTATTTGTAATACGTTGATTGTAAGTACACACCCTAGTTTCTTATTTGTAATACGTTGATTGTAGGTACACACCCTAGTTTGTTATTTGTAATACGTTTATCAAAAGTATACACCCTAGTTTGTTATTTGTAATACGTTGATTGTAAGTACACACCCTAGTTTGTTTTTTTGTAATACGTTTATGATAAGTATACACCCTAGTTTGTTATTTGTAATACGTTGATTGTAAGTACACACCCTAGTTTCTTATTTGTAATACGTTGATTGTAACTACACACCGTAGTTTGTTATTTGTAATACGTTGATTGTAAGTACACACCCTAGTTTGTTATTTGTAATACGTTGATTGTAAGTACACACCCTAGTTTCTTATTTGTAATACGTTGATTGTAACTGCACACTCTAGTTTGTTATTTGTAATTCGTTGATTGTAAGTAGACACCCTAGTTTGTTATTTGTAATACGTTGATTGTAAGTATACACCGTAGTTTGTTATTTGTATTACGTTGATTGTAAGTATACACCCTAGTTTGTTATTTGTAATACGTTGATTGTAAGTATACAACCTAGTTTCTTATTTGTAATACGTTGATTGTAAGTACACACCCTAGTTTCTTATTTGTAATACGTTGATTGTAAGTAGACACCCTAGTTTCTTATTTGTAATACGTTGATTGTAAGTAGACATCCTAGTTTGTTATTTGTAATTCGTTGATTGTAAGTATACACCCTAGTTTGTTATTTGTAATACGTTGATTGTAAGTATACAACCTAGTTTCTTATTTGTAATACGTTGATTGTAAGTACACACCCTAGTTTCTTATTTGTAATACGTTGATTGTAAGTAGACACCATAGTTTTTATTTGTAATACGTTGATTGTAAGTAGACACCCTAGTTTCTTATTTGTAATACGTTGATTGTAAGTACACACCCTAGTTTGTTATTTGTAATACGTTTATGATAAGTATACACCCTAGTTTGTTATGTGTAATACGTTGATTGTAAGTACACACCTAGTTTCTTATTTGTAATACGTTGATTGTAAGTAGACACCCTAGTTTCTTATTTGTAATACGTTGATTGTAAGTATACACCCTAGTTTGCTATTTGTAATACGTTTATGATAAGTATACACCCTAGTTTGTTATTTGTAATACATTGATTGTAAGTAGACACCCTATTTTATTATTTGTAATACGTTGATTGTAAGTAGACATTCTAGTTTGTTATTTGTAATTCGTTGATTGTAAGTACACACCCTAGTTTGTTATTTGTAATACGTTGATTGTAATTGTACACTCTAGTTTGTTATTTGTAATTCGTTTATTGTAAGTACACACCCTAGTTTGTTATTTGTAATTCGTTTATTGTAAGTACACACCCTAGTTTCTTATTTGTAATACGTTGATTGTAAGTACACACCCTAGTTTCTTATTTGTAATACGTTGATTGTAAGTAGACACCCTAGTTTCTTATTTGTAATACGTTGATTGTAAGTAGGCACCCTAGTTTGTAATTTGTAATACGTTGATTGTAGGTACACACCCTAGTTTGTTATTTGTAATACGTTTATGATAAGTATACATCCTAGTTTGTTATGTGTAATACGTTGATTGTAAGTACACACCCTAGTTTCTTATTTGTAATACGTTGATTGTAAGTAGACACCCTAGTTTGTTATTTGTAATACGTTGATTGTAAGTATACACCCTAGTTTGTTATTTGTAATACGTTGATTGTAGGTACACACCCTAGTTTGTTATTTGTAATACGTTGATTGTAAGTAGAAACCCTAGTTTCTTATTTCTAATACGTTGATTGTAAGTAGCCACCCTAGTTTGTTATTTGTAATACGTTGATTGTAAGTACACACCCTAGTTTCTTATTTGTAATACGTTGATTGTAAGTACACACCCTACTTTCTTATTTGTAATACGTTGATTGTAGGTACACACCCTAGTTTGGTATTTGTAATACGTTTATGATATGTATATACCCTAGTTTGTTATGTGTAATACGTTGATTGTAAGTACACACCCTAGTTTCTTATTTGTAATACGTAGATTGTAAGTATACACCCTAGTTTGTTATTTGTAATACGTTGATTGTAAGTACACACCCTAGTTTGTTATTTGTAATACGTTGATTGTAAGTAGACACCCTAGTTTGTTATTTGTAATACGTTGATTGTAAGTACACACCCTAGTTTGTTATTTGTAATACGTTGATTGTAAGTACACACCCTAGTTTCTTATTTGTAATACGTTGATTGTAAGTAGACACCCTAGTTCCTTATTTGTAATACGTTGATTGTAAGTAGACACCCTAGTTTCTTATTTGTAATACGTTGATTGTAAGTACACACCCTAGTTTCTTATTTGTAATACATTGATTGTAGGTACACACCCTAGTTTGTTAATTGTAATACGTTTATGATAAGTATACACCCTAGTTTGTTATGTGTAATACGTTGATTGTAAGTACACACCCTAGTTTGTTTTTTTGTAATACGTTAATGATAAGTATACACCCTAGTTTGTTATGTGTAATACGTTGATTGTAAGTACACACCCTAGTTTCTTATTTGTAATACGTTGATTGTAACTGCACACTCTAGTTTGTTATTTGTAATACGTTGATTGTAAGTACACACCCTAGTTTGTTATGTGTAATACGTTGATTGTAAGTACACACCCTAGTTTCTTATTTGTAATACGTTGATTGTAACTGCACACTCTAGTTTGTTATTTGTAATTCGTTGATTGTAAGTAGACACCCTAGTTTGTTATTTGTAATACGTTGATTGTAAGTATACACCGTAGTTTGTTATTTGTATTACGTTGATTGTAAGTATACACCCTAGTTTGTTATTTGTAATACGTTGATTGTAAGTATACAACCTAGTTTCTTATTTGTAATACGTTGATTGTAAGTACACACCCTAGTTTCTTATTTGTAATACGTTGATTGTAAGTAGACACCCTAGTTTCTTATTTGTAATACGTTGATTGTAAGTAGACATCCTAGTTTGTTATTTGTAATTCGTTGATTGTAAGTATACACCCTAGTTTGTTATTTGTAATACGTTGATTGTAAGTATACAACCTAGTTTCTTATTTGTAATACGTTGATTGTAACTACACACCCTAGTTTGTTATTTGTAATACGTTGATTGTAAGTAGACACCATAGTTTCTTATTTGTAATACGTTGATTGTAAGTAGACACCCTAGTTTCTTATTTGTAATACGTTGATTGTAAGTACACACCCTAGTTTGTTATTTGTAATACGTTTATGATAAGTATACACCCTAGTTTGTTATGTGTAATACGTTGATTGTAAGTACACACCCTAGTTTCTTATTTGTAATACGTTTATTGTAAGTAGACACCCTAGTTTCTTATTTGTAATACGTTGATTGTAAGTATACACCCTAGTTTGTTATTTGTAATACGTTTATGATAAGTATACACCCTAGTTTGTTATTTGTAATACGTTGATTGTAAGTAGACACCCTATTTTATTATTTGTAATACGTTGATTGTAAGTAGACATTCTAGTTTGTTATTTGTAATTCGTTGATTGTAACTACACACCCTAGTTTGTTATTTGTAATACGTTGCTTGTAATTGTACACTCTAGTTTGTTATTTGTAATTCGTTTATTGTAAGTACACACCCTAGTTTGTTATTTGTAATTCGTTTATTGTAAGTACACACCCTAGTTTCTTATTTGTAATACGTTGATTGTAAGTACACACCCTAGTTTCTTATTTGTAATACGTTGATTGTAAGTAGACACCCTAGTTTCTTATTTGTAATACGTTGATTGTAAGTAGGCACCCTAGTTTGTTATTTGTAATACGTTGATTGTAGGTACACACCCTAGTTTGTTATTTGTAATACGTTTATGATAAGTATACATCCTAGTTTGTTATGTGTAATACGTTGATTGTAAGTACACACCCTAGTTTCTTATTTGTAATACGTTGATTGTAAGTAGACACCCTAGTTTGTTATTTGTAATACGTTGATTGTAAGTATACACCCTAGTTTGTTATTTGTAATACGTTGATTGTAGGTACACACCCTAGTTTGTTATTTGTAATACGTTTATGATAAGTATACACCCTTGTTTGTTATGTGTAATACGTTGATTGTAAGTACACACCCTAGTTTTTTATTTGTAATACGTTGATTGTAAGTAGACACCCTATTTTATTATTTGTAATACGTTGATTGTAAGTAGACATCCTAGTTTGTTATTTGTAATTCGTTGATTGTAAGTATACACCCTAGTTTGTTATTTGTATTACGTTGATTGTAAGTATAAATCCTAGTTTGTTATTTGTATTACGTTGATTGTAAGTATACACCGTAGTTTGTTATTTGTATTACGTTGATTGTAAGTATACACACTAGTTTCTTATTTGTAATACGTTGATTGTAAGTAGACACCCTAGTTTGTTATTTGTAATACGTTGATTGTAAGTACACACCCTAGTTTCTTATTTGTAATACGTTGATTGTAAGTAGACACCCTAGTTTCTTATTTCTAATACGTTGATTGTAAGTAGCCACCCTAGTTTGTTATTTGTAATACGTTGATTGTAAGTACACACCCTAGTTTCTTATTTGTAATACGTTGATTGTAAGTACACACCCTACTTTCTTATTTGTAATACGTTGATTGTAGGTACACACCCTAGTTTGTTATTTGTAATACGTTTATGATATGTATATACCCTAGTTTGTTATGTGTAATACGTTGATTGTAAGTACACACCCTAGTTTCTTATTTGTAATACGTTGATTGTAAGTATACACCCTAGTTTGTTATTTGTAATACGTTGATTGTAAGTACACACCCTAGTTTGTTATTTGTAATACGTTGATTGTAAGTAGACACCCTAGTTTGTTATTTGTAATACGTTGATTGTAAGTACACACCCTAGTTTGTTATTTGTAATACGTTGATTGTAAGTACACACCCTAGTTTCTTATTTGTAATACGTTGATTGTAAGTAGACACCCTAGTTCCTTATTTGTAATACGTTGATTGTAAGTAGACACCCTAGTTTCTTATTTGTAATACGTTGATTGTAAGTACACACCCTAGTTTCTTATTTGTAATACGTTGATTGTAGGTACACACCCTAGTTTGTTAATTGTAATACGTTTATGATAAGTATACACCCTAGTTTGTTATGTGTAATACGTTGATTGTAAGTACACACCCTAGTTTGTTTTTTTGTAATACGTTAATGATAAGTATACACCCTAGTTTGTTATGTGTAATACGTTGATTGTAAGTACACACCCTAGTTTCTTATTTGTAATACGTTGATTGTAACTGCACACTCTAGTTTGTTATTTGTAATACGTTGATTGTAAGTACACACCCTAGTTTGTTATTTGTAATACGTTGATTGTAAGTACACACCCTAGTTTCTTATTTGTAATACGTTGATTGTAACTGCACACTCTAGTTTGTTATTTGTAATTCGTTGATTGTAAGTAGACACCCTAGTTTGTTATTTGTAATACGTTGATTGTAAGTATACACCGTAGTTTGTTATTTGTATTACGTTGATTGTAAGTATACACCCTAGTTTGTTATTTGTAATACGTTGATTGTAAGTATACAACCTAGTTTCTTATTTGTAATACGTTGATTGTAAGTACACACCCTAGTTTCTTATTTGTAATACGTTGATTGTAAGTAGACACCCTAGTTTCTTATTTGTAATACGTTGATTGTAAGTAGACATCCTAGTTTGTTATTTGTAATTCGTTGATTGTAAGTATACACCCTAGTTTGTTATTTGTAATACGTTGATTGTAAGTATACAACCTAGTTTCTTATTTGTAATACGTTGATTGTAAGTACACACCCTAGTTTCTTATTTGTAATACGTTGATTGTAAGTAGACACCATAGTTTCTTATTTGTAATACGTTGATTGTAAGTAGACACCCTAGTTTCTTATTTGTAATACGTTGATTGTAAGTACACACCCTAGTTTGTTATTTGTAATACGTTTATGATAAGTATACATCCTAGTTTGTTATGTGTAATACGTTGATTGTAAGTACACACCCTAGTTTCTTATTTGTAATACGTTTATTGTAAGTAGACACCCTAGTTTCTTATTTGTAATACGTTGATTGTAAGTATACACCCTAGTTTGCTATTTGTAATACGTTTATGATAAGTATACACCCTAGTTTGTTATTTGTAATACATTGATTGTAAGTAGACACCCTATTTTATTATTTGTAATACGTTGATTGTAAGTAGACATTCTAGTTTGTTATTTGTAATTCGTTGATTGTAACTACACACCCTAGTTTGTTATTTGTAATACGTTGCTTGTAATTGTACACTCTAGTTTGTTATTTGTAATTCGTTTATTGTAAGTACACACCCTAGTTTGTTATTTGTAATTCGTTTATTGTAAGTACACACCCTAGTTTCTTATTTGTAATACGTTGATTGTAAGTACACACCCTAGTTTCTTATTTGTAATACGTTGATTGTAAGTAGACACCCTAGTTTCTTATTTGTAATACGTTGATTGTAAGTAGGCACCCTAGTTTGTAATTTGTAATACGTTGATTGTAGGTACACACCCTAGTTTGTTATTTGTAATACGTTTATGATAAGTATACATCCTAGTTTGTTATGTGTAATACGTTGATTGTAAGTACACACCCTAGTTTCTTATTTGTAATACGTTGATTGTAAGTAGACACCCTAGTTTGTTATTTGTAATACGTTGATTGTAAGTATACACCCTAGTTTGCTATTTGTAATACGTTGATTGTAGGTACACACCCTAGTTTGTTATTTGTAATACGTTTATGATAAGTATACACCCTTGTTTGTTATGTGTAATACGTTGATTGTAAGTACACACCCTAGTTTTTTATTTGTAATACATTGATTGTAAGTAGACACCCTATTTTATTATTTGTAATACGTTGATTGTAAGTAGACATCCTAGTTTGTTATTTGTAATTCGTTGATTGTAAGTATACACCCTAGTTTGTTATTTGTATTACGTTGATTGTAAGTATAAATCCTAGTTTGTTATTTGTATTACGTTGATTGTAAGTATACACCGTAGTTTGTTATTTGTATTACGTTGATTGTAAGTATACACACTAGTTTGTTATTTGTAATACGTTGATTTTAAGTATACACCCTAGTTTCTTATTTGTAATACGTTGATTGTAACTACACACCCTAGTTTGTTATTTGTAATACGTTGCTTGTAATTGTACACCCTAGTTTGTTATTTGTAATTCGTTTATTGTAAGTACACACCCTAGTTTGTTATTTGTAATACGTTGATTGTAAGTACACACCCTAGTTTCTTATTTGTAATACGTTGATTGTAAGTACACACCCTAGTTTGTTTTTTGTAATACGTTGCTTGTAATTGTACACCCTAGTTTGTTATTTGTAATTCGTTTATTGTAAGTACACACCCTAGTTTGTTATTTGTAATTCGTTTATTGTAAGTACACACCCTAGTTTCTTATTTGTAATACGTTGATTGTAAGTACACACCCTAGTTTGTTATTTGCAATACGTTGATTGTAAGTATACACCCTAGTTTCTTATTTGACTTGATCATAATACATCACAAACAGCTTACAATATCAACTAAGCAAGGGGCGAAGGAACCACCTTCGAACGCACAGTACAGTGTTGGTTCTAAAAATTTCTTAATGGGGTTGTGAGCCTCGAAGACAAGGAGGATAGGGGACGTCGTTCTGCTAGTGAAGAGGACCAACTTGAAGTATTAGTGGAAAGAAACCCGCGTGAAACTTGTCAATGAGTGGCACAAGAAGAGAATGCTGACATTTCCACAATTTCAGACCATCTCGAGGAAATTATAGAAGTGAAAAATTCGAGAAATGGGTTCCACACGAACTCAGTGAACATGAGAAAAATCATCCATTTTGAACTTTGCTAGCAGCTGATTTTGTACAACAGAAATGAATGACTTCTGGTCGAATTGTCACCTGCGAAGAAAAGTGAATCTTTTAAAACAACAAAAAGTTATCCGAGCAATGGCTTAAGAGTGACCAGGGTCCAAAACTCTAACTTGCACCAACAGAAAATTACGGTCACTGTATGGTGGTCTGTTGCCGGTATTATCCATTACAACTTGCTCAACCAGGGTCAGAATATGACTGCGGAGGTTACTGTCAAGAATTAGAAGAAATGCCCAGAAAGTTGCGTGAACAGTCGCCGACACCAGTCAATATGAGAAGACCAATCTTGCTTCATGAATACTGCTCAACCACACGTTGTCCAATTGACGCTCCAGAAGCTCAACAAATTGGGCTGCCAAACATTGCCTCATCTTCCTTATTCCCCAGATCTGTTACCCACCGACTACCACTTTTTCAAGCATTTGGACAACTTTATACAGGATAAAGATTCAACAACAGAGCAACAACAGAAAATGACTTCAAAATAATTTGCGTTCAGGATTTCAGAGTTTTATCGTCATGGCATAAATAATCTTGTATTTCGCTGCCAATAGTGTGTAGATTCACTAGGTTTCTATTTTAATTAAAAATAATTACATTTCTATTTGTATTAAAATAATACTTGATTATTATTGAAAAAGATATATAGTTCAAAGGATATAGTTACGTATGTAATTAATGGGTATGAGCTCGAGTTAACCTATAAATTCATGGTTATAACCAAGGGGACTTGGCCCCCTGAAAAATCTGGGTATATTGATCGTATATAATTTCCTTTTTGTGTTCATATAACAAAATCGTTTTCTATCATTAAATAAAAAGTAAAACACTTTATAACAATTGATTTGATTGTTTAATGACTGTTTTATTAAAAAAATAGATGAATTTTAGTTTTTAATTTATTGTCCCCTTCAGAGTTTTCTGGATCCTTATCTGGGTTCTTCTTTAGTTCAAATGTAGTGAAACTATATTGAAAAGTTCGAGTTTGTTTTGAATTTCGCGCAAAGCTACACGAGGGCTATGTGCGCTAGCCACCTTTAATTTAGCAGTGTAAGGCTAGATGGAAGGCACCTAGTCATCACCACCCACCGTCAATTCTATGGCTACTCTTTTACCAATAAATTGGTGGTTTGATCGTCACATTATAACGCTCCCACGGCTGAAAGGGCGAGCATCTTTTGCGTGACGGTGATTCGAACCTGCGACCCTCGGATTATGAGTCGAGCGCCTTAACCACGTGGCCATGCCTATTGAAACGTTTTACTTTCTAAGTATCAATGTGTAGAAAATAAACGAATGTGTACAATTACGTGCAGAAAGTTTCATATTATTATCATGCTGTTACATTTTGTTGGTTGCACATTTTCGAATCTTAATGGTTATCTGTTTGATCAGTGGAGCGTTATATTTAATTCATATTAGGGAATGTACAGTTTCATGTATAATTATATTTTTATTTAATCTATAATTTTAAAATGTTAATTAAACGACCGTAAGGCTCACTGTTTTAACAATATTTTATCTATTTTCGTTCAGGCTGTCATTCACAAAACTCGCGTCACGTGCAAGTGCCATGGAGTTTCTGGCTCGTGCTCACTGATCACGTGCTGGCAGCAGCTAGCATCGTTTCGAGAAATCGGAGATCATCTCAAAGACAAGTACGATGGCGCCACCGAAGTTAAAATAAATCGGAGAGGGAAGCTACAAATAAAAAACCCAAGATTTACTCTCCCAACCAGCAGAGACCTTGTGTACCTGGATCAATCACCGGATTACTGTGTGGCTAATGAACTTACTGGCTCGTTCGGCACACAAAGCCGTGTGTGTAATCGAACTTCGCCCTCTACCGATGGTTGTAACTTGTTGTGCTGTGGACGAGGGTATAACTCGTTCAAGACTTTAGTAAAGGAAAGGTGCAAATGCAAATTTCATTGGTGTTGCTATGTGGAGTGCAAAACGTGCGTTAAACTCATTGACCTACACACGTGTAAGTAACACAAACGTGACTTTACGACATCAACAGAAACAGACCACCCACTTAATCGACTACGAGATTTGCAAGAAAGTGTGTAACCCACGAAAACGGTCGGAACATCTTTTCAGAACTTTTTCAGTGCTCACATTTTTTGCTACGTCACAACTGTATCTCCAATATAGGCCTTCTGTCTAAACTTTTCCAGTATATTTCGTTAATAAAATTACTTAGTGTTATAATGTACTAAACTCTAACTATGGGCAGATTCAGCAGTAAACAACTTTAATATGAGCACCTGAAGTTTAGAAATTGGCCAGGCAGAGTTTAACGTTCTGACAATAGATAACTCGACACTTTTATTTCTAAATAATTCAGTAGCCAATGATAAAACAATATTTAATTTAAAGCCCCTTAGCAGATTCAGTAATGAGTAACGTAAGTGTCAAGATGACTTAATCTTCTACAGAACATTTATGTTACCGAGGTGACAGGTCAGGTGCCTCATGTCACTGCATCCAAGTTATCGTGACCTTACTAGCTGAACATCCTCTGTAATTTACGTTATTGAATTTAAGCTGAATGACACTGGTTTCGGATGGTTGGGAATGTTTTTCAATAACTATCTGCGGATAAGGAAGGATAATCCATCTAATGGTCATGTTCCAGATATTCTTGAAGTATCTAGATAATCAAGACATTTAATAACCATGAAAACGAGAGAGAAGAACAAACATTGGAGTTATGTGGATACTAGAGTCAAGATGACTGAGTAATCAGTTATTAGCGTAATTCGCTAAGTAACTATAACTGATATTTAATAAAATATATATAGGTTAAAAGACTGACTACAAACTGGTTAAATCGTATCAAGATAAGAAGTCAGTACTACTGATTAAATAGTTGTTAAGGTTGTCAAATAGATTGTTGAAACAACCGTGAAAACGGTTAGTTAATAATACTGACCAGGTGATATGGATAGTATGTAACGGGATGACAGAATACTGGGTAAGTCATTGTAATTAGAGATAGCTTAAAAGATAGTGAAAACCACTGTATATACAGTCTAAAGTACTGTCTAACTCATTCTTAATAAGTTGGTAAGACTGGGTAAATAAGTGTAAAACAACTAGTTGGTAAGGCTGGGTAAATAAGTGTAAAAGAACTAGTTGGTTAGCTGGGTAAATAAGTGTAAAACAACTAGTTGGTAAGACTGGGTACATAAGTGTAAAACAACTAGTTGGTAAGACTGAATAAATAAGTGTGAAAGAACTAGTTGGTAAGACTGAGTAAATAATTGTGAAACAACTAGTTGGTAAGACTGAGTAAATAAGTGTAAAAGAACTAGTTGGTTAGCTGGATAAATAAGTGTAAAACAACTTGTTGGTAAGAGATTGTAAATCAATGTAAAAGAACTAGTTGGTTAGCTGGGTAAATAAGTGTAAAACAACTAGTTGGTAAGACTGAGTAAGTAAGTGTAAAACAACTAGTTGGTAAGACTGGGTAAATAAGTGTAAAACAACTAGTTGGTAAGACTGGGTAAATAAGTGTAAAAGAACTACTTGGTAAGACTGGGTAAATAAGTGTAAAAGAACTAGTTGGTAAGTCTGGGTACATAAGTGTAAAAGAACTAGTTGGTAAGTCTGGGTACATAAGTGTAAAACAACTAGTTGGTAAGACTGGGTAAATAAGTGTAAAACAACTAGTTGGTAAGACTGGGTAAATAAGTGTAAAACAACTAGTTGGTAAGACTGGGTAAATAAGTGTAAAAGAACTACTTGGTAAGACTGGGTAAATAAGTGTAAAAGAACTAGTTGGTAAGTCTGGGTACGTAAGTGTAAAAGAACTAGTTGGTAAGTCTGGGTACATAAGTGTAAAACAACTAGTTGGTAAGACTGGGTAAATAAGTGTAAAACAACTAGTTGGTAAGACTGGGTAAATAAGTGTAAAACAACTAGTTGGTAAGGCTGGGTAAATAAGTGTAAAAGAACTACTTGGTAAGACTGGGTAAATAAGTGTAAAAGAACTAGTTGGTAAGTCTGGGTACATAAGTGTAAAACAACTAGTTGGTAAGACTGGGTAAATAAGTGCAAAACAACTAGTTGGTAAGACTGGGTAAATAAGTGTAAAAGAACTAGTTGGTAAGTCTGGGTACATAAGTGTAAAAGAACTAGTTGGTAAGTCTGGGTACATAAGTGTAAAACAACTAGTTGGTAAGACTGGGTAAATAAGTGTAAAACAACTAGTTGGTAAGACTGGGTAAATAAGTGTAAAACAACTAGTTGGTAAGACTGGGTACATAAGTGTAAAACAACTAGTTGGTAAGACTGGGTAAATAAGTGCAAAACAACTAGTTGGTAAGACTGGGTAAATAAGTGTAAAAGAACTATTTGGTAAGACTGGGTAAATAAGTGTAAAACAACTAGTTGGTAAGACTGGGTAAATAAGTGTAAAAGAACTATTTGGTAAGACTGGGTAAATAAGTGTAAAACAACTAGTTGGTAAGACTGGGTAAATAAGTGTAAAAGAACTAGTTGGTAAGACTGGGTAAATAAGTGTAAAACAACTAGTTGGTAAGACTGGGTAAATAAGTGTAAAACAACTAGTTGGTAAGACTGGGTAAATAAGTGTAAAACAACTAGTTGGTAAGACTGGGTAAATAAGTGTAAAAGAACTAGTTGGTAAGTCTGGGTACATAAGTGTAAAACAACTAGTTGGTAAGACTGGGTAAATAAGTGTAAAAGAACTAGTTGGTAAGTCTGGGTACATAAGTGTAAAACAACTAGTTGGTAAGACTGGGTAAATAAGTGCAAAACAACTAGTTGGTAAGACTGGGTACATAAGTGTAAAACAACTAGTTGGTAAGACTGAGTAAATAAGTGTAAAAGAACTAGTTGGTAAGTCTGGGTACATAAGTGTAAAACAACTAGTTGGTAAGTCTGGGTACATAAGTGTAAAACAACTAGTTGGTAAGACTGGGTAAATAAGTGTAAAACAACTAGTTGGTAAGACTGGGTACATAAGTGTAAAACAACTAGTTGGTAAGACTGGGTAAATAAGTGTAAAACAACTAGTTGGTAAGACTGGGTACATAAGTGTAAAACAACTAGTTGGTAAGACTGGGTACATAAGTGTAAAACAACTAGTTGGTAAGACTGGGTAAATAAGTGTAAAACAACTAGTTGGTAAGACTGGGTAAATAAGTGTAAAACAACTAGTTGGTAAGACTGGGTAAATAAGTGTAAAACAACTAGTTGGTAAGACTGGGTAAATAAGTGTAAAACAACTAGTTGGTAAGACTGGGTACATAGTGTAAAACAACTAGTTGGTAAGACTGGGTACATAAGTGTAAAACAACTAGTTGGTAAGACTGGGTACATAAGTGTAAAACAACTAGTTGGTAAGACTGGGTACATAAGTGTAAAACAACTAGTTGGTAAGACTGAGTAAGTAAGTGTAAAACAACTAGTTGGTAAGACTGGGTACATAAGTGTAAAACAACTAGTTGGTAAGACTGAGTAAGTAAGTGTAAAAGAACTAGTTGGTAAGACTGAGTAAGTAAGTGTAAAACAACTAGTTGGGAAGACTGAGTAAATAAGTGTGAAACAACTAGTTAATAAGAGTTGGTAAATCAATGTAAAAGAACTAGTTGGTAAGGCTGGGTAAATAAGTGTAAAACAACTAGTTGGTAAGGCTGGGTAAATAAGTGTAAAACAACTAGTTGGTAAGACTGAGTAAATAAGTGTGAAACAACTAGTTGGTAAGACTGGGTAAATAAGTGTAAAACAACTAGTTGGTAAGACTGGGTAAATAAGTGTAAAACAACTAGTTGGTAAGGCTGGGTAAATAAGTGTAAAACAACTAGTTGGTAAGACTGAGTAAATAAGTGTGAAACAACTAGTTGGTAAGACTGGGTAAATAAGTGTAAAAGAACTAGTTGGTAAGGCTGGGTAAGTAAGTGTGAAAGAACTAGTTGGTAAGGCTGGGTAAATAAGTGTAAAAGAACTAGTTGGTAAGGCTGGGTAAGTAAGTGTAAAAGAACTAGTTGGTAAGACTGGGTAAATAAGTGTAAAAGAACTAGTTGGTAAGACTGAGTAAGTAAGTGTAAAACAACTAGTTGGTAAGACTGAGTAAATAAGTGTAAAACAACTAGTTAATAAGAGATTGTAAATCAATGTAAAAGAACTAGTTGGTTAGCTGGGTAAATAAGTGTAAAACAACTAGTTGGTAAGACTGAGTAAGTAAGTGTAAAACAACTAGTTGGGAAGACTGAGTAAATAAGTGTAAAACAACTTGTTAGTAAGAGATTGTAAATCAATGTAAAAGAACTAGTTGGTTAGCTGGGTAAATAAGTGTAAAACAACTAGTTGGTAAGACTGAGTAAGTGTAAAACAACTAGTTGGTAAGACTGGGTAAATAAGTGTAAGTATGTTACAGATTACTGGTTGGTAAATCAAAACTGAACATCATTATTAAATTGTTAAGGTTGAAGAAGGTGAATATAACTGGCTAAATAGCAATTGACAGAGATGGCCACAAAGTCTTGCTAAATAACTATTGACAGAGATGACCACAAAGTCTTGCTAAATAATTATGGACAGAGATGACCACAAAGTCTGGCTAAATAATTATAGACAGAGATGACCACAAAGTCTTGCTAAATAATTATGGACAGAGATGACCACAAAGTCTTGCTAAATAATTATGGACAGAGATGACCACACAGTCTGGCTAAATAATTATGAACAGAGATGGCCACAAAGTCTTGCTAAATAATTATGAACAGAGATAACCACAAAGTCTGGCTAAATAATTATGGACAGAGATGACCACAAAGTCTGGCTAAATAATTATGAAAAGAGATGGCCACAAAGTCTTGCTAAATAATTATGAACAGAGATAATAACAAAGTCTGGCTAAATAATTATGGACAGAGATGACCACAAAGTCTGGCTAAATAATTATGGACAGAGATGGCCACAAAGTCTTGCTAAATAATTATGAACAGAGATAACCACAAAGTCTGGCTAAATAATTATGGACAGAGATGACCACAAAGTCTGGCTAAATAATTATGAAAAGAGATGGCCACAAAATCTTGCTAAATAATTATGGACAGAGATGGCCACAAAGTCTTGCTAAATAATTATGAACAGAGATAATAACAATGTCTTGCTAAATAATTATGGACAGAGATGACCACAAAGTCTGGCTAAATAATTATGAAAAGAGATGGCCACAAAGTCTTGCTAAATAATTATGAACAGAGATGGCCACAAAGTCTGGCCAAATAATTATGGACAGAGATGACCACAAAGTCTGGCTAAATAATTATGAAAAGAGATGGACACAAAGTCTTGCTAAATAATTATGGACAGAGATGGCCACAAAGTCTTGCTAAATAATTATGGACAGAGATGACCACAAAGTCTTGCTAAATAATTATGGACAGAGATGACCTCAAAGTCTGGCTAAATAATTGTAAACAGAGATGGCCACAAAGTCTTGCTAAATAATTATGGACAGAGATGGCCACAAAGTCTTGCTAAATAATTATGGACAGAGATGGCCACAAAGTCTTGCTAAATAATTATGAACAGAGATGGCCACAAAGTCTTGCTAAATAACTATGAACAGAGATGGCCACAAAGTCTTGCTAAATAATTATGGACAGAGATGGCCACAAAGTCTTGCTAAATAATTATGAACAGAGATGGCCACAAAGTCTTGCTAAATATTTATGGACAGAGATGACCACAAAGTCTTGCTAAATAATTATGGACAGAGATGGCCACAAAGTCTTGCTAAATAATTATGAACAGAGATGGCCATAAAGTCTTGCTAAATAATTATAAACAGAGATGGCCACAAAGTCTTGCTAAATAATTATGGACAGAGATGGCCACAAAGTCTTGCTAAATAATTATGGACAGAGATGACCACAAAGTCTTGCTAAATAATTATGAACAGGATTGGCTGATAAATAAATAATTATTGAACCTTTACAGAGACTCTGACAATTCATCTTGTTTAAAGATAACGTTAATTACTGTATGCTTAAAATGCTTTAGTTACAATGAGTGGAAGACTACATATTCATGATCATAGGAGGCCTAGATAATTGTCTGTATACCTAAGCTATATAACCTAATAATCTGATGTATCAGCTTATTCTGAAGATATCGTTACATCTAATCAGAATGCAACTTGTGAAGCCTTAGCAACAGGCGAAGATAGTGTAGTAGTTCTATCTTGCTTATCTTGGAGAAAAAGTTAATAACTCCTATTATCGTCTCCTAAGAATCCACTATTAGCTCAATAGTCTCGGTATCATATGTTCAGGAGGAGTAACTTAAACATTATTCTGGTTCTTGGCATTTGTTAATTAAAATCGGATTCTTGGAGTTAATAAAGTTCCAGTTCAAAACTAAGTGTTGAAAGATTACTAGTCTTTCAACTCAATTAATCTAACTGTGACTATAGTTAATGGTTCTACTGATTAGGTTCTATGTCTTCAATATTTATGTTTTTCTTTAAGAAAAATACAATTTCGTGATTGAATATGCTTCTAATGGTCAGCTATATAGAGAAACATGCTAACCTGAATACAAAACTATTAAAATTATATTTGTTATAAATTCTAATTGAAAACGTTGGACAAATTGAAGCTAATTAGTTTTGAATTAACAATAACTGTACAAGACAGTTTGTGTTAATAATACTTGTACATGACAGTTTGTGTTTACAATAACCGTACATGATAATTTGTGTTAACAATAACTGTACAAGACAGTTGTGTTAACAATAACTGTACAAGACAGTTTGTATTAATAATAATTATACAAGACAGTTTGTATTAACAATAATTATACAAGACAGTTTGTATTAATAATAATTGTATATAACAATTTATGTTAACAATAAGTGTATATAGCGGTTTGTGTGTATGGATGTCTGTATCAACAATAGCCATATATGGCATTATTGCATTTGTGATACTGTACCTTTGAGCAATACATAAACTAGAATAATTCAGTGTTCTTTAATAACTGAATGAGAAACGATTCTTCATGTTTCTTTTTCAACAACATAATTCCATTAGAATGTTTGGCTAGTTGCTTAGCACAAAGAATGACTTCTTATGATACTTTTTAAACAGATTGTTTGGGGTAAGAAACTGTCAAGTTTTGATTACTTTAGCAGCATTCCAACTTAAAGAAATAATATAACAGAATATCATCTGCATTCTTTAATAGATAAATAAAGACTATGTCAACAAGTATTCATAGTTGTTAATACAAAAATTCGATAAATATGTATAATAAAGACTGATATGGTCGAATATCTAAGATATTGTACGAAGTTCTGTACATCAGGGATATCAAATACATGAACAGAAATTCTAACTTCGGACTGTTTTTTTTTATTGTGTGTTTGATTGTTTAAAAGATTAAAATATGTTGTTTGTTTTTCTTCACAATTGGATTTAAATTATTTTCTATTCTTTTATTTCCTAATTATAAAAACTTTATAATGTGGTACAGGTGATAATTGTATTTCGTATAATAAAACAATTACAGGTTTCGAAGTAGCAGTGAGGAGAAACAAATATTTCTCCAAAATGATAAAAAAAAATGTCTCCTCCCCAAGAAAAGGTAAAATTTCACGAAATAACTTTTATTATAAATCTTAAATACTAACGTGAATTTTATTTTCTGGTTTCTTTTTTAATTTGCGTGGGTCGTTTCACGTGTAGGAGACGTTTACAACTTATAATCGCATCTACTAACACGTTTAATCATATACTATTTATTTTACTATAAACACAACATTCTGTGTACATCATAAATAGAAAAACTATCCGTGATTTTTTTTTTAGAGAGGTATGATTCCAGTTAATGTTTTATGTTCTTTTTAATAAGTTTATTTATCTAATTATGAGGCTACTGAAGTTTTTAGATATCCAATGTGTGTTAGTAATCTGATCTCGTAGTTCTGGGGTAGCTTCTTTCTAGCGATAATCCATAGCATTCTCAAAGTGAATTCAATAATCTAAAGTGCCTATTGAAGAATGTAATTCTCAGGCTTCCGATGTTAAAAATACCAAGAACTAAAGTTTATAAACTGTGCAGAAATGAGCTGTTATTAGAACCATAGTTCATAGAGAAATTGTTACAAGTATAAAAACAAATTGGCCTCGAAGTACAAAGTTTCACTGCTAAACAAATAGCACTGTCTTGTATGTTACAAACCTTGACGTTTTTTATAAAATATTTTCAGTGTTTAGATTAACTGCTATATGAAAATAAAGTGTTTAACATTTCATCAGTGTATTATGGCCTGAATTTATGTCATACATTAATATGCATATTTTTGGTTGTGTTTAAGACCAATACAAATTATTGAAAAAAATATTGACCGAATTAGCGTAAGGTCGTATTTCGAAACAACTTTTGTTGAATGATAAACGAGGCTTAGCAAAGAATTACAAGGTAAAAATTAGTTTTTGTTATTTTAATATTTAATGATTTTAAAAATAATTTTAACAGTTCTAAACATTGTACAAATTTTATTCCATTAATATTTTAATAAAATTAATATATATTTATATTAAATAGAATAAATATTTTAATATTATTTAAGGCTTATATTTCGAAATGTGTAATTGATACTTATAGTTTAACGATTTAGTTAAATCAATAGAAAGATAGTTAAAAGTACATTAAATATTTGACTTTACCTCCCACCCGCTAGTACAACGGTAAGTTTTCGGATTTACAACGCTAAGCTCAGGAGTTCGATTCCCCTCAGTGGGCTCAGCAGATAGCTCGATGTGGCTTTGCTATAAGAAAACACACACACATACAGAACTTTACTGTAATAACTGAAGAACTGTTACTAGCTATTGTAATGAAAATTAATCTATATTTTCCACAGTTTGTTAATTAGCTAAGGAACGTTTTAAACATTTATTCTAGAAATGCAGGTGCAAGGTTCCCAGTCGTACATTCTGATAATAATTATAATTTAAAGGTAAAGCTACATTATAATATCTTCCCTTCATATTGCTTTTGAATTAATAACTCTTAGAAAGTTTAACTTGCACTTAGATCTATTCAGTCTTCGAGGTGTATGAAAATCGGCCTTCACGTTCTCAATATAAGTTGTTGTTTTGAATTAAGCACAAATGGGCTGAACAATGGGCTAGCTCTACTCTGTCCACCACGGGTATCGAAACCCGGTTTATAGCGTTGTAAGTCCACAGACATACCTCTGAGCCACTGGGGAACCTCAATATAAGTGGAAAACAAATTATTAGAAATATAAATATTTAATTTTGTGTTTGGATTCAATGAAAAATAAGCGGTATCCATAATTAAAATTGTGACAAGAAATTAGAATTATTTAATTTTTCGTGGAATTCAATTTAAAAATTAATTAATTTTTATCTTTCCAGTATTTTTTCCCTTTGTTTCTATAATTTTCCTCAAAAAGTGTGCATTATTCTCATGTTTATCTGGCAAAGGTGATATCCATACATTAACTATTGGAGGTAACTATTAATCAAAGATTCTATAAGTGTGAATTAGTGGTTTACAAATGTTTTATGTTCTTTTTAATAAGTTTATTTATCTAATTATAAGGCTACTGAAGTTAATAATCTGATTTCGTAGTTCTGGGGTAGTTTCTTTCTCGCGATAATCCATAATATTCTAAAAGTGTGACCCCGGTTCTGACACCCTTGGAGGACAGAGCACAGATGATTCATAGTGTAGTTTTGTGTTTAATTCTAAACGAACAAACCTTTGTTAATCAGCAACTGATAAAAACGCTTTTAAAATACACGTGGCAAGTTTTCATTATGTAGATCACGAACATAAATTTTTATTTTAAGGACCAACAAATTAATCATGTTCTGATTTAAAAGAAAACAAATTAACATTTTTAAAAGAAATAACTCGAAGAACGATCACATTTTGTTTAATTAAACTAAATCGTTTCTTACTAAGACTAATATTAATTAAAAAAGCGAAACTTCAAGCATTTTGATTAATTTATCAATTAACTCATATTATATTAATATTATTTTGTTTATATTTATCATGGCGATGTAGATATAAGAGAAACACCTTGGATAAAAATGATACGATGACAACTTTTAATGATTGATTTTGTAATGTTAAAGTTCTCAAGTAGGAGCAGCTACTGTAGATCATCAAACTTTGAATCGACAAATTACACTATGTAACACAAATTATGTTCCTGGATAGTATGTGTTATTTCTTCTATGTAACATATATTTTGTTCCTAGATAGGATGTGTTATTTCGTCTATGTAACACAAATTATGTTCCTGGATAGTATGTGTTATTTCGTCTATGTAACACAAATTTTGTTCATAGATAGTATGTGTTATTTCGTCTATGTAACACAAATTTTGTTCATAGATAGTATGTGTTATTTCGTCTATGTAACACAAATTTTGTTCCTGGATAGTATGTGTTATTTCTTCTATGTAACACAAATTTTGTTTCTGGATAGTATGTGTTATTTCTTCTATGTAACACAAATCTTGTTCCTGGATGGTATGTGTTATTTCGTCTATGTAACACAAATTATGTTCCTGGATAGTATGTGTTATTTCTTCTATGTAACATATATTTTGTTCCTAGATAGGATGTGTTATTTCGTCTATGTAACACAAATTATGTTCCTGGATAGTATGTGTTATTTCGTCTATGTAACACAAATTTTGTTCATAGATAGTATGTGTTATTTCGTCTATGTAACACAAATTTTGTTCATAGATAGTATGTGTTATTTCGTCTATGTAACACAAATTTTGTTCCTGGATAGTATGTGTTATTTCTTCTATGTAACACAAATTTTGTTTCTGGATAGTATGTGTTATTTCTTCTATGTAACACAAATCTTGTTCCTGGATGGTATGTGTTATTTCTTCTATGTAACACAAATTTTGTTCCTAGATAGTATGTGTTATTTCTTCTATGTAACACAAATTTTGTTCCCAGATAGTATGTGTTATTTCTTCTATGTAACACAAATTTTGTTCCCAGATAGTATGTGTTATTTCTTCTATGTAACACAAATTTTGTTTCTGGATAGTATGTGTTATTTCTTCTATGTAACATAAATTTTGTTCCTGGACAGTACTTGTTATTTCTTAATTGCTTATGTTGTAAAAGTACAGAAAATAGCCATTATTCCCTTCAAACTTTGCTTTTGTGATCTGGATAGTGAAATTTAGAAATTAACCAATTTCCTATGTAAAAACGGGCAAATTTACACATTTTCATTTACATAAGGTCTGAATAAAACAACATATGAATCAATATTTAAATGTGTTTATAATAAAGTTATACAAAAATGTTTAGAAGTGAATAGTTTTTTGAAATTTGCGACTGTAATTTAAATCACTTTCACGCATCAGCCCCAAAATATAGTTTCCCATCATGTTTTCGTTATACGCTCCCAGGTCACAAAACCAAAGTTTGAAGACAAAAATAGGTCTTTTCCATTTACTTTAGGCATAAGCATTTGGGAAATAACACTTTCTGTCTAGGAACAAGAAAAAGTAAAACAATTGTGTTACATAGTGTTATTAATTTCAGTTTCACGCTCAGCTATGTGGTAACCAGGTCTGACTTATTTCTTCACATATGAAAAATAAAATAAGGCATCCTTATTTAATAACCCATAGGAGTAATGCACACTGTAAATACCGTGTTTATTGATTATATAAACTTATGTTGTAAAAAAATTGAAAGCTTTGTTTCTGATAAAAATGTTTTAAGTATTTTCTTACCGCTGGAAATTAATTCACAAAAACAAAACAAAAGAGGGCGATTTTAACCGTCTTTTTAAGATTGTGATAAAGATGTGAACGAATTTACTACACAATCAAAATAACACACTTGTATTGAATTCTAGGCTCTGTTATCGGTTTTAACAACATACATGATACTGAGTAAAATTCATGAACGAATTCCAGCACAAATTCTACACGAGTGTTATCTGCGCTAGCCGTACCTAATTTAGCATTTAGCATCTGGGTCATCTGCTGAGCTTACCGACGGGAATCGAACTCCTGATTTTTGCGTTGTAACTCTGTATAATTACTGCTGTACCAGTGAGGGACAAGACTAGAGGGAAGGCAGCTAGTCATCACCACCCACTGCCAACTCTTGGGCTACTCTTTTACCAACGAATAAGGAGATTGATCGTCACATTATGACGCCACCACGGCTGAAAGGGCGAGCATGATTGGTGTGATGAGGATTCGAACTCGCAATCATCGGATTATAAGTCGAGTGCCTTAACCACCTGGTCATGTCGGGCCAGCTTCTGTTATGAAAAAAAAACACGCACAAAAAAACTCGTATGTTGTGGCTGTACTATAAATATAGCATTTGACACAATGTACGAATTAAATGCTTAACGAGCCATCAGTTCTGTACCTAATATACATATCAAACTTCGAATTTCAAACTTTACCGACATCATTATAAAACTAATGCTGAAACGTATTATTATTTTCATTTACTCGTGTTTTATCAGACAAACCGGCTTTTGTTTTTTAAAAAAATGCGTATTATTGTAATTTAGTAAATTCGTTCTATACCAGAGTACAGCGGTAAGTCTATCTACGGATTTATAACGCTAAAATCAGTGGTTCGATTCTCCTCGGTGGGCTCAGTAGATAGCCCGATGTTGCTTTGTTATAAGAAAAACACACACACAGAGAAATATTTTGAAAATCTTTCATTTTCTCCTCCAGGTCCTTCACTGGGACAGCAGTATGTCTTCGGATTTACAACACTAAAACCAGAGGTTCGATTTCCCTCGGTGGACACAGCATATAGCCCCATGTGGCTTTGCTGTAATTAAAACACGATCATATTTTTCTCCATCGAGTGTACTTATTTATTCTCATACGTCAATATGTATATGTATGTCATGTTTGACTTCATGGTCGAAGTTGTCCAGTATTACTTTCTCACAAAAGTGTAAATTATTTCGATGTTTGAATTACATTAGATCTATTGTCATACTGTATAAATACAAATAAATATCATACAATTTATAATTTAAACAAATATAATAAATGTACTTCAAGACGGATTGCAAAGGTATTAAAACTTTTATTAACAACGTTTTGACCTTCTTAGGACATCTTCAAGTTAATAAAGATAGTTTGTAACTAACCGTATCCGGGGTCACGTCTTAGGGACTATTGTATAATCGCAATATCCCAAACACGTTAGAATCCCACATCGCCATCTGTTGACACGCGAAGTAAGTTTTAAGATATTCATCAAATAAATGTATAAAGTAATACACTGAAAACCTATTTAACATTCATAATTTTAAACAGTTTATAAATGAGTTTAATTCGATTTTTAAACGCCATAGGACCAAATTAAGTCCTTTGATAAGTTTTGTTGTTTTATAGACGAATTTTTCTTGCGATAGTTATAATATCGCTTGAACAAATTCTCCTTGATGTAACAGTGATAAGTTTAAGGACTTTTTAATGCTAAAATACGGGGTCTAATCCCACGTGATGGACATAGTAGATAATTCAATATGTTTGTGTTCTAAACCAAATCTACGAAGTAAATACCCAACTAAAAGAAAGAAAAAAGCCTGTTCAAATAAAATTATCATAAGTTCAATACTTGATGAGACAAGAAAAGGTTTAACAAAGCAACGTAAATGTGGTACTTAATAGAAACGTTGATGCAAAAAATAGGCTGAATATTTTTTATTTAAATTAAAAAAACAGTTTATAAATAATACATAAAAAATACTTGTTCACTCGAAGCTGTTCTTATAGGGCGTGCAGTACTTAATTTCTATTGGATGTAATCTGGAACTGTGATCCTGTACGTGCTTTTGGTTTTAATTTTTCCTTTAAACGGTATAATATATCTTAAGCCTATCTTGGCGACTTTATAAGTGGAGTTTTAACTGATTTGGTTAGTAATAATACTTTTTCCAGTAAAAATTACAAACAGTAGATGTAAGTTTACATGGCATCATATCTGTCGAATTCCATGCTAGATGTGGTAATTGTAGTAAGGTTTATATATTATAAGGTAGCGGTGCTAGATATGGTAATTGTAGTGAGGTTTTTATATTATGAGCTGTCGGTGCTAGATATGGTAATTGCAGTGAAGTTTATATATTATAAGCTAGGGGTGCTAGATATGGTAATTGTATTGAAGTTTATATATTATAAGCTAGCGGTGCTAGATATGGTAATTGTAGTGAAGTTTATATATTATAAGCTAGCGGTGCTAGATATGGTAATTGTAGTGAGGTTTTTATGTTATAAGCTAGCGGTGCTAGATATGGTAATTGTAGTGAGGTTTATATATTATAAGCTAGCGGTGCTAGATATGGTAATTGTAGTGAGGTTTATATATTATAAGCTAGCGGTGCTAGATATGGTAATTGTAGTGAAGTTTATATATTATAAGCTAGCGGTGCTAGATATGGTAATTGTAGTGAAGTTTATATATTATAAGCTAGCGGTGCTAGATATGGTAATTGTAGTGAAGTTTATATATTATAAGCTAGCGGTGCTAGATGTGGTAATTGTATTGAAGTTTATATATTATAAGCTAGCGGTGCTAGATATGGTAATTGTAGTGAAGTTTATATATTATAAGCTAGCGGTGCGAGATGTGATAATTGTAGTGAAGTTTATATATTATAAGCTAGCGGTGCTAGATATGGTAATTGTAGTGAAGTTTATATATTATAAGCTAGCGGTGCTAGATGCGGTAATTGTATTGAAGTTTATATATTATAAGCTAGCGGTGCTAGATATGGTAATTGTAGTGAAGTTTATATATTATAAGCTAGCGGTGCTAGATATGGTAATTGTAGTGAAGTTTATATATTATAAGCTAGCGGTGCTAGATATGGTAATTGTAGTGAAGTTTATATATTATAAGCTAGCGGTGCTAGATATGGTAATTGTATTGAAGTTTATATATTATAAGCTAGCGGTGCTAGATGTGGTAATTGTATTGAAGTTTATATATTATAAGATAGCGGTGCTAGATATGGTAATTGTAGTGAAGTTTATATATTATAAGCTAGCGGTGCTAGATATGGTAATTGTAGTGAAGTTTATATATTATAAGCTAGCGGTGCTAGATATGGTAATTGTAGTGAAGTTTATATATTATAAGCTAGCGGTGCTAGATGTGGTAATTGTAGTGAAGTTTATATATTATAAGCTAGCGGTGCTAGATGTGATAATTGTAGTGAAGTTTATATATTATAAGCTAGCGGTGCTAGATGTGGTAATTGTAGTGAAGTTTATATATTATAAGCTAGCGGTGCTAGACATGGTAATTGTAGTGTGGTTTATATATTATAAGCTAGCGGTGCTAGATATGGTAATTGTAGTGAAGTTTATATATTATAAGCTAGCGGTGCTAGACATGGTAATTGTAGTGTGGTTTATATATTATAAGCTAGCGGTGCTAGATGTGATAATTGTAGTGAAGTTTATATATTATAAGCTAGCGGTGCTAGATATGGTAATTGTAGTGAGGTTTATATATTATAAGCTAGCGGTGCTAGATATGGTAATTGTAGTGAAGTTTATATATTATAAGCTAGCGGTGCTAGATATGGTAATTGTAGTGAAGTTTATATATTATAAGCTAGCGGTGCTAGATATGGTAATTGTAGTGAAGTTTATATATTATAAGCTAGCGGTGCTAGATGCGGTAATTGTATTGAAGTTTATTTATTATAAGCTAGCGGTGCTAGATATGGTAATTGTAGTGTGGTTTATATATTATAAGCTAGCGGTGCTAGATATGGTAATTGTAGTGAAGTTTATATATTATAAGCTAGCGGTGCTAAATATGGTAATTGTAGTGAGGTTTATATATTATAAGCTAGCGGTGCTAGATATGGTAATTGTAGTGAAGTTTATATATTATAAGCTAGCGGTGCTAAATATGGTAATTGTAGTGAGGTTTATATATTATAAGCTAGCGGTGCTAGATATGGTAATTGTAGTGAAGTTTATATATTATAAGCTAGCGATGCTAAAATATGGTAATTGTAGTGAGGTTTATATATTATAAGCTAGCGGTGCTAGATATGGTAATTGTAGTGTGGTTTATATATTATAAGCTAGCGGTGTTAAATATGGTAATTGTACTGAGGTTTATATATTATAAGCTAGCGGTGCCAGATATGGTAATTGTAGTGAAGTTTATATATTATAAGCTAGCGGTGCTAGATATGGTAATTGTAGTGAAGTTTATATATTATAAGCTAGCGGTGCTAAATATGGTAATTGTAGTGTGGTTTATATATTATAAGCTAGCGGTGCTAGATATGGTAATTGTAGTGAAGTTTATATATTATAAGCTAGCGGTGCTAAATATGGTAATTGTAGTGAGGTTTATATATTATAAGCTAGCGGTGCTAGATATGGTAATTGTAGTGAAGTTTATATATTATAAGCTAGCGGTGCTAGATATGGTAATTGTAGTGAAGTTTATATATTATAAGCTAGCGGTGCTAGATGTGGTAATTGTAGTGAAGTTTATATATTATAAGCTAGCGGTGCTAAATATGGTAATTGTAGTGTGGTTTATATATTATAAGCTAGCGGTGCTAGATATGGTAATTGTAGTGAAGTTTATATATTATAAGCTAGCGGTGCTAAATATGGTAATTGTAGTGAGGTTTATATATTATAAGC
This sequence comes from Tachypleus tridentatus, assembly GCF_004210375.1. Lineage (NCBI taxonomy): Eukaryota > Metazoa > Arthropoda > Merostomata > Xiphosura > Limulidae > Tachypleus > Tachypleus tridentatus. The sequence continues at coordinate 46,788,016 of NC_134829.1, read as the reverse complement.
TAGCGGTGCTAGATATGGTAATTGTAGTGAAGTTTATATATTATAAGCTAGCGGTGCTAAATATGGTAATTGTAGTGAGGTTTATATATTATAAGCTAGCGGTGCTAGATATGGTAATTGTATTGAAGTTTATATATTATAAGCTAGCGGTGCTAGATGTGGTAATTGTATTGAAGTTTATATATTATAAGCTAGCGGTGCTAGATATGGTAATTGTATTGAAGTTTATATATTATAAGCTAGCGGTGCTAGATATGGTAATTGTAGTGAAGTTTATATATTATAAGCTAGCGGTGCTAGATATGGTAATTGTAGTGAAGTTTATATATTATAAGCTAGCGGTGCTAGATGTGGTAATTGTATTGAAGTTTATATATTATAAGCTAGCGGTGCTAGATGTGGTAATTGTATTGAAGTTTATATATTATAAGCTAGCGGTGCTAGATGTGGTAATTGTATTGAAGTTTATATATTATAAGCTAGCGGTGCTAGATATGGTAATTGTAGTGAAGTTTATATATTATACTAGCGGTGCTAGATGTGGTAATTGTAGTGAAGTTTATATATTATAAGCTAGCGGTGCTAGATATGGTAATTGTAGTGAAGTTTATATATTATAAGCTAGCGGTGCTAGATATGGTAATTGTATTGAAGTTTATATATTATAAGCTAGCGGTGCTAGATATGGTAATTGTAGTGAAGTTTATATATTATAAGCTAGCGGTGCTAGATATGGTAATTGTAGTGAAGTTTATATATTATAAGCTAGCGGTGCTAGATATGGTAATTGTAGTGAAGTTTATATATTATAAGCTAGCGGTGCTAGATGTGGTAATTGTAGTGAAGTTTATATATTATAAGCTAGCGGTGCTAGATATGGTAATTGTAGTGAAGTTTATATATTATAAGCTAGCGGTGCTAGATATGGTAATTGTAGTGAAGTTTATATATTATAAGCTAGCGGTGCTAGATGTGGTAATTGTATTGAAGTTTACATATTATAAGCTAGCGGTGCTAGATATGGTAATTGTAGTGAAGTTTATATATTATAAGCTAGCGGTGCTAGATATACGGTAATTGTAGTGAAGTTTATATATTATAAGCTAGCGGTGCTAGATATGGTAATTGTAGTGAAGTTTATATATTATAAGCTAGCGGTGCTAGATGTGGTAATTGTAGTGAAGTTTATATATTATAAGCTAGCGGTTGCTAGATATGGTAATTGTAGTGAAGTTTATATATTATAAGCTAGCGGTGCTAGATACGGTAATTGTAGTGAAGTTTATATATTATAAGCTAGCGTTGCTAGATGTGGTAATTGTATTGAAGTTTACATATTATAAGCTAGCGGTGCTAGATATAGTAATTGTAGTGAAGTTTATATATTATAAGCTAGCGGTGCTAGATATGGTAATTGTAGTGAAGTTTATATATTATAAGCTAGCGGTGCTAGATGTGGTAATTGTATTGAAGTTTATATATTATAAGTTAGCGGTGCTAGATGTGGTAATTGTATTGAAGTTTATATATTATAAGCTAGCGGTGCTAGATATGGTAATTGTAGTGAAGTTTATATATTATAAGCTAGCGGTGCTAGATATGGTAATTGTAGTGAAGTTTATATATTATAAGCTAGCGGTGCTAGATGTGGTAATTGTATTGAAGTTTACCTATTATAAGCTAGCGGTGCTAGATATGGTAATTGTAGTGAAGTTTATATATTATAAGCTAGCGGTGCTAGATATGGTAATTGTAGTGAAGTTTATATATTATAAGCTAGCGGTGCTAGATGTGGTAATTGTATTGAAGTTTATATATTATAAGCTAGCGGTGCTAGATGTGGTAATTGTATTGAAGTTTATATATTATAAGCTAGCGGTGCTAGATATGGTAATTGTAGTGAAGTTTATATATTATAAGCTAGCGGTGCTAGATATGGTAATTGTAGTGAAGTTTATATATTATAAGCTAGCGGTGCTAGATATGGTAATTGTAGTGAAGTTTATATATTATAAGCTAGCGGTGCTAGATATGGTAATTGTAGTGAAGTTTATATATTATAAGCTAGCGGTGCTAGATGTGGTAATTGTAGTGAAGTTTATATATTATAAGCTAGCGGTGCTACATATGGTAATTGTAGTGAGGTGTATATATTATAAGCTAGCGGTGCTAGATATGGTAATTGTAGTAAGGTTTATATATTATAAGCTAGCGGTGCTAGATATGGTAATTGTAGTGAGGTTTATATATTATAAGCTAGCGGTGCTACATATGGTAATTGTAGTGAAGTTTATATATTATAAGCTAGCGGTGCTGCATATGGTAATTGTAGTGAGGTTTATATATTATAAGCTAGCGGTGCTAGATGTGGTAATTGTAGTGAAGTTTATATATTATAAGCTAGCGGTGTTAGATGTGGTAATTGCAGTGAGGTTTATATTATAAGCTAGCGGTGCTAGATATGGTAATTGTAGTAAGGTTTATATATTATAAGCTCGCGGTGCTAGATGTGGTAATTGTAGTGAAGTTTATATATTATAAGCTAGCGGTGCTAGATATGGTAATTGTAGTGAAGTTTATATATTATAAGCTAGCTGTGCTAGATATGGTAATTGTAGTGAGGTTTATATATTATAAGGTAGCGGTGCTAGATGTGGTAATTGTAGTGAGGTTTATATATTATAAGCTAGCGGTGCTACATATGGTAATTGTAGTGAAGTTTATATATTATAAGCTAGCGGTACTAGATATGGTAATTGTAGTGAAGTTTATATATTATAAGCTAGCGGTGCTACATATGGTAATTGTAGTGAGGTTTATATATTATAAGGTAGCGGTGCTAGATGTGGTAACTGTAGTGAGGTTTATATATTATAAGCTATCGGTGCTAGATATGGTAATTGTAGTGAGGTTTATATATTATAAGCTAGCGGTGCTACATATGGTAATTGTAGTGAGGTTTATATATTATAAGCTAGCGGTGCTAGATATGGTAATTGTAGTGAGGTTTATATATTATAAGCTAGCGGTGCTAGATATGGTAATTGTAGTGAGGTTTATATGTTATAAGCTAGCGGTGCTAGATATGGTAATTGTAGTGAGGTTTATATGTTATAAGCTAGCGGTGCTAGCAAATTATAGTTTAAACATATATTTTCCAAATATCAAAATTTCCCCTCCTCATAATGAAAGAGACAAACACTGAATACACGTGTTAAATATTCAAAGTGAAAGAAATTTCGATATATAAGTGTACATTTCAAACACCAATACAGGGAAAAAGTGTAAGTTATAAATGGTGATAATGTGTGTGTTTATAGCCAAGCCACATCGGACTATCTGCTGAGCCCAGTGAGAGGAATCGAACCCCTGATTTTAGCGTTGTAAATCCGTAGACGTTCCACTGCACTAGCGGTGGGGGGCAAATGATGATAAATAGCTTGTTTGTTCTTATACACAAAGATACAAAAGGCCTATGTGGTTAGGGCGCTTGACTCGCAATCTGAGGGTCGCGTGTTCGAATCCCCGTCACACCAAACATGGTCGTCCTTTAAGTCGCGAGGGCGTTATAAAGTGCAGGCAGTCCCACTATCCGTTGGTAAAAGTGTAGCCCAACAGTTGGCGGTGGATGGTGATGACTAGTTGCTTTCACCCTAGTCTTACACTGCTAAATTAGGAACGGTTAGCGCAGATAGCCCTGTCGTAGCTTTGCACGAAATTCAAAAACAGTACAAGACTACATAATTGGCTATTTGCGTTCTGCCCACCAAGGGTATCGACACCATGCTTCTATCGTTATAAGTCTTCAGAGTTAATGCTGTGCCTTTTGATATAAACAGATAGCAAACAAGTCGCGATATTAATATCACACGGGTGTAAATTCACATAGCGGGTTAGTTCGAGTCACGATATATACTTTCGCCTGTACAGGTGTTATAACTGCATTACTAAATCCCATAATAGTTTTGTTAGTTGCGGTTACTGCTAACTGGTTGACGTCCTTCTAGCCACCTGTTTTAAATTACATCCTTGTGCAAATTAATTGAAATAAATGATCATTTTACAATATTTTCAGCATGGCGGCTGGTGTAGGCTCGCTGGACTCGCTGATTTCCTTTAATAGTCGTTTTTTCACCTAGACGGCGTCATTAGCTGTGTTTTGCAGTACGATCGATTTATTTTTGGGATATATGACGAAATTTTGAGGAATATTACGTCATTCGAAATTGCATTAGAAGGGCAAGGAGACCAGTCAAAAAACAACTTCTTACCAACTCAATGAAGAAAAAACGGTATCAATTGGGTCTGAAATACAAGAACTGGACGCAATAACAATGGAGAAAGGTGTTATTCAGTGACAAGACTCATTTTTTCGTACAGGGTCAAAGAAGTCTGCAAGTTCGCAGATCTCCAGGTGAGAAACTTCGAGAGTCTCCCATCAATCAGTTTGTAAAACATCCCTTGAAGAAAATGTTTTGGGGCTTTTTCAGCTACTATGGCGTCGGAGGCTTACATATCGTAGAAGGTATGATGCGAGGACCACAGTACATCGAAGTTTTGCAGAGAAAAGTCGTTCCAGAATTAAAAAAGAGATTTCCAGATGGATCTGGCATTTTTCAGCAAGATCTGGCTCCGTGCTACACATCGAAACTAGTGAAGAATTTTATGACTATAACGCAAATAAAGGTGCTGGACTGGCCTGGAAACTCTCCGGACTTAAATCCTATTGAAAATCTTTGAGCGATTTGTAAAGAAAGACTTCGGGGAAAAGACTGTACTACGAAAGATAAGCTAATTGAGGCCATAATCGAGGTGTGGTACCGCGATATAAAAATTAGTAAAGATTACAGTCAACTCATGGACTCGATGCCAAAGCGGATTAATAATCTTTTGAAAAATAAAGGCGGTCATATCATGTGTTAATTTGTGAGTAATTTTTGGATTCTCAGAAATAAAACGCAAAAAAATTGAAAAAAATCGTAATTTTTCGTCTTGTTTCAATTAATTTGTATAAGGCTGTAGGGTGGCCATACCTGAAATTTGGGATCGCTAACTTAACCGCTTAGTGTATCCATTGCATCAGACTTCTTTCAGGCTGAAAACACATGTAGAAAATGTTCATAATATAAATAAATAGTGACATTAATTAAAAAAGAATCCAATTATAAGTGCCTAACAATACATTTATCTTTACATCTAACCGTCTATTTACCTGTTCTGTACCAGTAAATACGAAACGCAATTTAAGACAAAAACTATAAATATCGACCAATGTCTCAGCAGTTTATCTTTGTATCTTACAAATAAGATAATTATGTGTTTACCAGACATGGAGAGTTGACATAAAACCAATGAAATAGACAAAGTGGTTTACTGCTAAGAGTTTGTCTGTTTGTGTTTAGAGCAAGTCAGTTTGGATTACATGCTGCATCCACCATGAGAAATTGAACTCCGTATTTTAGCTTCGTATATCGAGCAACTATTGTTAATACCTTTTACAGCAAAACATATTAAAACATTTTTTTTAAGTATGAAAAAGTGTATTTTCTGCTAATAGCTTTATAGTGGAACATATTAACAGATCTACTTAAACAGATAAAAGTGGGTTCATTACTAAGAACACTACGGTAGAATATAATAACAAATCTACTTAAACAGATAAAAGTGGCTTTACTGCTAGCACCTCTCCAAGATAATATATTAAGGTATCTACTTAAACAGATAAAAGTGGGTTTACTGCTAGCAGCTCTCCAAGTGAAAAAATTAAGGGATATACTTAATTGATTGATTGATTGATTTAGTGTTCAATGGCACAAAGCAGCTAGGCTATCTGGGCCAAACGTCCAGTAAAAAGGTAAAAACAAATTAAATGTAGTAAAATACAGAAAAGGAAATGAAAACAAAACATCATTGAAAAACAGAAAAATCATAAAACCAATGTTGACACCTTGTTTACAATGTTAAGAGAGAAAGCAGAGTAAGAGAAGTTGTAAAGAACTTTCTCGAGCAAAATGGTAATGATCATAACCCTCCAGGAAGACTAACAGGTACGTTCAAGAACCACCGTCAGTCACCTGAAGTTGGTCCTTCCAGTCCTGGTTCCGGGTTATGTGTCATTATGGCCAGTACCAAAGGGTAAAGTAATAAAAGTTTAAAAAACATGCAGCAAAAGTGTAATAACAACTCGCCAGGACAACTAACGGCTATTTCAAACAGCAGCGTTAGTCACCTGAAGTTGGCCTTTCCAGTCCTGGTGTCGAGTTATTTAATGTTCTGGCTATTTTCCAATTTCAAATTGAACTAGAGAGAGATTGAGACCCTTAAAAGGGAACCACAATTTAAAAGGTATAATGAATAAATATCCAACACTTAAATGAGATTAAAAAGATTAATGACCATTAAAAAACTAAAAATTTTATCCAGGTGGACAGTGTCACCATCACCAATAACACTGTTCAATGTGACAGACAAACCCTGGGACAGAACATGTTTAAAATAGTGCCGTCGTTGAGAGTCGTAACGATGGCAAGAAAGTAAAATGTGGCTTATTGTGACCTGAGTGTTACACAAACTACACACTGGTGCATCAGTTCCAGATAAAAGAAAGGTTGTGATCAGATAGCATATGCTCTACAGAGCGACCCCTCTCATCAATAACAGCACTTCCCCAGAGGGGATGATGTCCATTAAAGTCCCCCCAGGAGCAGAAAGGGAGACGGCAACTGTTCAACGAAAGCATCAAGGTCTGATTGATCATATGTCTCTCCAGGGGACAGGTAGAGAGAACAAACAGTAATGGTATGACCCAAGGAAACATGGACGGCTACAGCCTCCAAGGGTGTGTTGAGTGACAAAGACAGGGTGGGCACATGCTGATCAACCAACAGTGCCACCCCTCCATGTACTCGTCCATCACACAGCCTGCCATTTCTGTACAGAGAAAACTGCCAAATGGTGACTGTATCAGCAGGTTTTATAAATGTTTCTTGTAAAGAAAGACAAACAGGATGGTAGGAAGCAATCAGCGTTTTGATATCATCCAGATTAGAACGTAAACCTCGACAGTTCCATTGTATCAAGGTGGCCATGTTTAATGACGGGTAGGCGAAGTGGCTGGAGAACTCTTCTATTCACGACCACGTCTTTTTTCCTTACTGTCCTTAGTCGGAGGAGATCTATCAACCTCCATGGATCCTGCCCTGGGTCGATTGGGCAGGTCTTTGTTATTGGAAGGGGATTCCAGTGACTAAGGACGCAAACGAATGATTGTTTTGCCTCTTGGGGTGGGAGAAAAGATGTATCAGAAGAAATGCCTGTATTTGAAACTGAAGGATGTGGATCTTGAGGTTTGTTGGAATGTATGGGAGGAACAGAGATGGGTGTGGAAGTCGATTCATCAACCTTTTTAACCATGGAGGTCAAAAGGCTTTTCATTTGTTCAGAAAACGATTTTCTTGGAAGCACAGAGAGATCTGTCTGCACTCCCACTGTCCGAGATGGAGTGGCGGGCAGCAATTTCCGAGCCTCAGGATAACTAATGTTATGAGTCGTTTTTAAACGCCGCACCTCTTTTTCCTCCAACCATTTTGGGCAAGAACGAAAGTAGGAAGGGTGAGAACCATTGCAGTTGACGCAATGTGGGTCCATGTCACATTCATACGCATCGTGGTGCTTGCCACCACAACGAGCACATGTCAGGGAACCACGATATGACGTCTTCAAGTGGCCGAACCTCTGACATTGGAAACATCAGAGAGGGTTTGGAATGTATGGCCGTACCCTGCAAATTAGATAACCTGCCTGGATGGTGGCAGGTGCACATGATGATGTAAATGTCAAAACAAGGGTATTTGTTGGCAGTGTAACTCCATCTTTGCGAGTGGAGATGCGCCTCACTGCAGAAACTTCTTGAGTGGAGAGACCAGCAAGAATCTCTGACTCGGGGACGTTCTTCAAATCCCTCTCAACAATAACTCCTTGTGATGAATTCAAGGTAGCATGAGGGGTAACCTCAATAAGTACATCCCCAATTGCCGTTGAATTCAAGAGAAGTTCACTGTGTTGGGTTGTGGATGTTTCAACTGATATATTTACAGATAGAAGCTTCTTTACTGACTTTGGAGAGCCAGCAAGACCCTCTAGTCCCTTTTGAATAAAAAAGGGGGACATTTGCCCTAAAGGTTTTTCTGAAAGAGAATGTAATATAAGAAAATGGAATACGTGTGTTACAGATGTTGAAGATTGCTGCTCAGTCTTCTAGACGTGGTCGTTTACCTATTGACTGTTTTTCACTATTTTATTTAAATTTTTTATTGGAGAATCCATAGGAAAAAGGGAAAATTTCGGTACCCACTGACCCCACCCACCATGGAGTCCTACGAGGGGATGCACTACAATGTCATGCAAGGACAATGCAGCAACGCCAGGGTTTCGTGAGCACTATACCCAAACACCAGCATCAGGCACAATGTCCACAACACCCGTTAAGAACTTCCAACACTGGTACTTGGTTGACTCTAGCCCAAGTGGACCAGCCGATTGACTCAGGGGAGCCACCCAAAGGCCGCTCGTCTACAGGATTTCAAGGCCAAAGTGGTGTGTTAGGGTTGGACCCTCAACCACCAGGATCCTCTCCTCCCCTTCACGGGTCACCACACACGGCAAACACGTGGGTGGATGTTTAGATCCCAGAGAAGGTAATCAGACAAAACAGAACCTTCTCTGGGAGGTCCCTTCACCACGTACAGGAATCCACACCGAGGGGAGGATATACTTGAAGAGATAAAAGTGGGGTTACTGCTAGCAGCTCTCCAAGAGAATATATTAAGGGATCTACTTAAACAGATAATAGCGGGTTTATTGCTAGCAGATCTCCAAGAAACCTTATTAACAAATCTACTTAAACAGATAAAAGTGGGTTTACTGCTAGCAGATCTCCAAGAGAATATATTAAGGGATATACTTAAACAGATAAAAGTGGGTTTACTGCTAGCAGCTCTCCAAGAGAATATATTAAGGGATATACTTAAACAGATAAAAGTGTGTTTACTGCTAGCAGCTCTCCAAGAGAACGTATTAAGAGATCTACTTAAACAGATTAAAGTAGCTGATAACTGTTCTGCAGTGGAACATATTCAACTGGTAACACCCTTAATTAGAAGATAGAAAAGATGGTTTAATACTAGAAATCATAAGTAAAATTAATGGCTGGAAACTGAAAATGGACACTTGATCTATAATGTGAACTGTGAATATTCTGTTTTAAGTAAATATAATAAATAATATAATATTATATAATATAAGAAACATAAGTACTATTTCTCTATTTTGTACACATAAGTGTATTCTTAACTGACACTGAATCAGCCCAAAATGGAACTGTGATGGTTTTATTTGTAAGGCCACCCCAGTAAGTCTAAGGACTCAGTCCTCTAAAAACCGGGTTTTGATACTTGTGGTGGGCGCAACTCATTGTGTAGCTTTAACTTTAACAACAAACCAACTTGTAAAATATTCATTTGTAAGTATGACTTCAGAGATGTTTTATCTACTGAAGTGTAATTTGTGTAACAAAAATTTTCTTTCTTTGTCAGCTTTACTACTTGACAACTCCAATCTAACATTTACGCAATTCGAAAAATTAGTCGTGCACAACTGTTATTTTGATATCGAATGTCGACATTTTATAATTTTAAACAAAACTGTAAAGATTCTGAGTTTCATACAGAAGCACTTCTTTTATAACAATAACAATAAAAAAAACCTAAAACATCTTAAGTTTGGCTTGTTTTGAATTTCACTCAAAGCCACATGAGGGCTACTTGCGCTAGCGTTAGCAGTGTAAGACTAAAGGGAAGGCTTGTTTGTTTGTTTTTGAATTTCGCACAAAGCTACTCGAGGACTATCTGTGCTACCCGTCCCTAATTTAGCAGTGTAAGACTAGAGGGAAGGCAACTAATCATCACCACCCACTGCCAACTCTTGGGCTACTCTTTTACCAACGAAAAGTGGAATTGACCGTCACATTATAACGCCCCCACGCCTGGGAGAGCGAGCATGTTTGGCGCGACGGGGATGCAAACCCGCGACCCTCAGATTACGAGTCGCACGCCTTAACACGCTTGGCCATGCCGGGCCAAGGGAAGGCAGCTGGTCATCACAACCCATGCCAACTCTTGGACTACTCTTTTACAAAAGAATAGTAGGATAAAAAATCACACTATAACGCCTCTACGGCTGAAAGGGCGAGCATGTTTGGTGCAACAGGGATTCGAACCGGCGACCTCCAGATTACGAGTCGAACGCCTTAACCCACCTGGCCATGCCGGGCGCCTCAAGGTAAGAAACACATCTTAATTTCAACTGTTAATTTTTAAACCAGCAGAACTAGGCCGCCAAAAGCGCGAGGTTCCCCAGCAGTAGCTTGTGCCTAAAAAGGCCTTCAGAGTAATATATTACACTTGGTGATGCGTTATCAGATTTCATCTATAAAATAATATGGAAAGTTATTGTTGATTGTTATCGGAGTTAATTACTTCACATTTCACGATAACGAACCAAGCAGTGTTGGATCTCCCTCTTAAAAATCAAGCCGGAAGTGGTTCAGTAGTTAGCACGCCCAGAAAGTGAGTGGATTACATGGCTTGCGATCCATTACCACATAAACACGTTCCGTATTTTAGGGAGCGTAGAAACGCATTAGAAAAGACTGGGAAATCCAATTATTCGATCAAAAAAGAATAAACGAACAGCTAGCAGTGGGTGTTGTCGGCCAATTGCCGTCTTTTCTCGTCTGTGGGTTAGCAAAACGTGAAGGATATGTGGAGTTAGACCTCGTAAGTAGCTATGTCTTAAATTATGAAACAACACAAACTCATAAGGATCTTTGAATTATTGTGTTTTCCAGATAAAAATGATCGAAGCTCAAGGTATGAGACAGCTCTTAGCACAATACATGAAATTAGATAGCTCTTAGCACGATACATGAAATGAGACAGCTCTTAGCACGATACATGAAATGAGACAGTTCTTAGCACGATACATGAAATGAGACAGCTCTTAGCACAATGCATGAAATGAGACAGTTCTTAGCACGATACATGAAATGAGACAGTTCTTAGCACGATACATGAAATGAGACAGTTCTTAGCACGATACATGAAATGAGACAGTTCTTAGAACGATACATGAAATGAGACAGCTCTAAGCACGATGCATGAAATGAGACAGTTCTTAGCACGATACATGAAATGAGACAGCTCTTAGCACGATACATGAAATGAGACAGCTCTTAGCACGATACATGAAATGAGACAGCTCTTAACACAATACATGAAATGAGACAGCTCATAGCACAATACATGAAATGAGACAGCTCTTAGCACGATACATGAAATGAGACAGTTTTTAGCACGATACATGAAATGAGACAGTTCTTAGCACGATACATGAAATGAGACAGCTCTTAGCACGATACATGAAATGAGACAGCTCTTAGCACGATACATGAAAAAGACCTTCGATTAAGATTTTTTTACTGTTTAATAAGTAATTTTTGTTTAGTTTTTTCTTAACTTCATTATATTTGATGATAAATTGCAAAAGAAAGTGTTATTTTTACAATGGCTGATTATATTTGATAACAGATTCACAAGAATGTGTTGTTTTTACAATGTTTGATTATGTTTAATAACAGATTTACAAGAAAGTGTTATTTTTTACAATGGTTGATTATGTTTGAGAACAGATTTACAAGAAAGTATTATTTTTACAATGGCTGACTATATTTGATAATAGATTCATAAGAAAGTGTTATTTTTACAATGGCTGATTATATTTGATAACAGATTCACAAGAATGTGTTGTTTTTACAATGGCTGATTATATTTGATAACAGATTCACAAGAATGTGTTGTTTTTACAATGTTTGATTATGTTTAATAACAGATTTACAAGAAAGTGTTATTTTTTACAATGGTTGATTATGTTTGATAACAGATTTACAAGAAAGTATTATTTTTACAATGGTTGATTATACTTGATAATAGATTCACAAGAAAGTACACCACGAACTAAAATTTTTATTTATGAAGCTGCTGTTTGTTGTCTGTACAACAAAGGTGTGTGAAAACAGAAGCACTGTACCTACTACATGTACAAGTCGTTTCTTATATAAATATTTATTTTTCATATATTAATATTTATTTATATATCTTATTTGATTTAATTGTGAACCTTATGTAACATTACATTATTATTTGAACACTCACTGATCGCACTTTGGTTTTGAGGAAAATTACAGAACGCAAACAATTCAGGTATTGTGACGTTACATGTAAAGCGAAACCGAGTCACAAAGTACTGTATTGTTACTAGATGGCGCTATTAGAACATAATGAACTAGGAGACTCATTTTAACAGAAATTATTCTGTGAATTTTAAATTGATGCAAGAAACAAGTTTTGCGCAGTATCAATTTGTGACACTAACCTCTGCATCTCAGCCTAAATGTAAACCAATTACAGCTAAAATTAGGGTTAGTAATTCGTGTGGTACCTTATACGGACAGAGAAACGACACGGACTTTGAACCTTGAATTTGAGGGCAATGTCCTTAAAATTAGTTTAAGTGCGTGCAGTACTTGTACCTTTACTATATATATAATAATAATAATAAGATCTGATTTCCTAATTCAGAGATATTTAGGATTATCTTCCACTTTATGAGTAATATTAGATTTAGGTACACGAAACATTTTTGCCAGCTTCTCGTACACTCGTCAGAATTTTATTTTTCTTGCATTTCATTAATCTGTAAATACAACTTATTACATTTTATTTGAGATTGAGCAAAGATAGCCCATTGAGGATTAAGACTCAAATATGTTGGCAAACCATTAACAGTTTGATTGTTGTTATGCTCAAAGATATCCAAAGGTCTATTGTATTCTACCCATCACAGGTTTCAAATCCTGCATTTTAGTGTCGTAAGCCTAAAATATTTACCATTGATCGTCTGGGGGCAAAAATTGATAGACAAGAATGAATATCGTTCAAGAAACTGTTATTTTACTGCGGTTGATTATATTTGATAATGGATTTAAATATATATATATATTATTTATCATTTACATTGATATTATTAGTGTGACGAATCCATTACTTAAGAAAAATATCAAATTATACATATATCATAAGACAAAATCATACTGTAAAGACACAACGTTTAGATTTTGTAAGAGATCGAAATTCTAACACAGTCTGTTTTACGCGCCCCCCGCTAGTACAGCAGTATATCTATGAATTTACAAAGCTAAAATCAGGGGTTCGACTCTCCTCGGTGAGCTCAGCAGATAGCCCGACGTGGCTTTGTTATAGGAAAACGCAAACATACTTATATGTGAAGGTTTATGATGAAATGTATGTATTGTTTTAAAAGCGCGAGGCCCTGCATGGCCAAGCGTGTTAAGGCGTGTTACGCCAAACATGCTCGCCCTTTCAGCCGTAGGCGTGTTATAATGTGACGGTCAATCCCACTATTCGTTGGCAAAAGAGTAGCCCAAGAGTAGGCGGTGGGTGGTGATGAGTGAATATTCATAATATTCCACTAAGTCAAATAAAGTAGACTTAATTGTCTACTTTACAATTTAAAGTAGGGACGGCTAGCACAGATAGCCCTCAGTAGCTTTGTGCGAAATTCAAAAACAATTTAAAAGCGCTTAGAGCTAAAGGGGAGTTTATTCCTAGACTTTACTATCAAGTAATGCTAGAACGTGAGAAATATAAATTAGCGGATACTGTATTTGTTATTCGTCCTTAAGCTTTATGAATCGTGACAATAGAATAAGAGAAACTTGTTTAACATTAATATGGAAGAAAATTTTAAACTCAAATCTACAAGGTAAAAAAACACAGTTATAACTACAAAACGAAGAGAAGTAACAAGTTCTGAGTACATTATTAAATCTGTTTTTTTAAACACATCTAAATTCAACCCGGCATCGGAGATTCGACCCTCACCCCTCTGTTAAAGGTCGTTAGCCCGTTCCAATATAAAAGAAACGACAAGAATATCCCTCCGTGTCACAGCGGAATGTCTGTGGATTCACACTGCTAGAAACTGAATTTCGATACCGGTGGTGGACAGAGCACAGATAGCTAATTGTGTAGCTTTGTTCTAAACTCCAAAAGCAATCCGAACAAACATATGATAAGAAACATATTATAAATAATACTTGGAAAACATTTGAAACTTAATTTAAATTACTATTAAAATTCACTCCTTTCCAATCACGATAATAATTCCAATCAAAACTTAATATATGGCACACAGATAGGGATCTTCCTGTCTCGTCCACTCCATCCTTCGAATTCACCGACTCAACCGTCGCTGGACAAGAAAACACTTCGCTCGCCTTATCCTACGTTCCTTCACGGCTTGCTAGCCACTCTGTAGCTACTATTCATTTCCACCGTCATATCTTAAAACCAATTTTGATAAGACAATAAAATTTCTCGTGCGAAGTTGAAGGGAACACAATATTCCGAACACCCCAGTTTTGAAGGGCAGACAAAGGGGACCTTTCAAACTAAACTAGTCTCGCGTTTTTCTGTTGTTGTTTTTTTAACAGTAAGCGGTTGTTTGTTTTTCAATCAATGACCTAGTTTTGCTGAAAAATCAAATCTGTGGTATTTGTCGTGTCCAACATAGTATCAAGGGTTCCATTCTCCGAAGTGGACACATCAGATAGCCAACAGATATAAAACAAATAAATGTAATGTAATTTCAATTCTTATACTTGCTTACTGGACACGAAAATAATGCCATTGTATAGAATAAATAACAAACACAAGGTAGGATATATAAAGTAAAATATATTGCTCAGTAACTTAAGCCAAAACACCCAGAATAACAACTAAATGTCCGAATTGTTTTGTCACCTAAATCCTTTTATTCACGTTTAAATTTACCACTTCCCTTGATCATGGCTATCGATGCACAAAATTTGCGAAAGGTGTGCTTGTTTTTATTTCCTGCTCCTTTGGCCCAAAATAAACTTCGCTGAGATAAGTGGCTTAGGAGAGAAAATGACATAGCAACATGTGAAACCATCAATGTTTATTAAGTTTTCTAAATTAAAAATACAATGTTTGGCTGCTGTATTCAGAAATAGATGGTTTATTTTGGAAACAAAATCACACAGTGGACTAACTGCGATCTCTTCGCTGCGCGGAAATGAATTCGCGGATTTTAACATTGCAAATCTGTAAATTTTTTGTTGGGGGACTTTAGACTTCGTAAGGCTAATACGCCCTCTACTATTATACTAATTTGGTACTTTTATATAACGATTATATTTGTTTATCTTAATTTGAAATAAAATATTAAAACAATTTACGTGCTACGCTTATTTCGAACACAGGTTTTAAAAGTCAGGTTTATTGTTTGTTTTAGAATTTTTCTCAAAGCTACACGAGGGCTATCTGCGCTGGCCGTCCCTAATTTAGTAGTGTAAGACAGCTAGTCATCACCACCCATCGCCAACTCTCGTGCTACTCTTTTACCAACGAATAGTGGGATTGATCGTAACATTATAACACGCCTACGGCTGAAAGGGCGAGCATGTTTGGTGTAACTGGGATTCGAACCCGCGACCCTCAGATTACGAGTCCGGCGCCCTAACAACCTGGCCATGAAGTTAGGCTTAAGACTAATGAATTTATTAGGAAGATAATTAGCTGAGATGAAATAACAAATAAATGACTAATAATTTTTAAAACTTGATTATTCTTTTTGCAGTTAATAAACAGTTTTACTAACAGAAAAACATATCACTTTCTTAGGTTTATTTTTAGCATTTTGGTTTAATTTCTCTAAGTCCCTCTCGTGATTAAAATTGGAATTACACCTTTAAAGTGAGCACATCTTAGGTACTGCATCGTTTAAATTTGTGAAGAACATTAGGACAAACAAAATAAGATATTCCGATTCATTATCAATCTACGAACAAATATTAGTTGTAAAAAAATTATATTCGTTTTTTGCACTGCTAAAACAGTATAAAATAACATATAATGAAATTAATACATCTTAAGTCTGATGAAACAACAACAATCAAGCATGTAAACAAAAACAAACACTGTTCATCAAAACTAAACACAATCATGATGGTTGAAGGAATTAACTGTAGTGATTATTTTATTTTAGAACAGTTATCCGACAGATGGCGTTGCAATAAATTATACTCGTCAAAAAAGAAAATAATTTAAAATTAGATATTGAAGTTAAGTGAACGTATAAACAGCACAAAATAACAACAGAAAAAAGTTAACTCTATCAGTGTGTTAATATTTAAAAAAACCTTGTTTTCTTGCAGTATATTTTTAATTATTTACCGAAAATACATCCGTATCAGGTGTTTTATTTTATTTTTAACCAAGACATTAAGTAACTCTTTAAATTTGTTATTCGAAAGCATTGAAGAATTTATTGTGTCCACAACGTGGAATCAAACCGCAGTTTTTAGTGTGGTAAGTCTATCGAAGAACAACTATAGAATCTTTTGGTGGCTAAATGGTGAACTCAAAATTCGGAGTTCAATTCCTTGAAGGCCTCAGCGTAAGTAGCGATTTAACAATTTTATGTTAACACATTTAAATAAGGAAATAAAATACGAGTGACGTATAGTTTATATCGTGAGTGACTTTAAGGATCTCGTTTATAATATGTAAAGAAATAAACTGTGTTATAGAAAAAAGCACGAAGATCAGGCAGAGGAAGAACACCATTTGTATTGTTTAATCAATAGAGCATAGCAGAAGAAGAACACGATTTGTATCGTTTGATCAATAGAGCAGAGCAGAAGAAGAACACGATTTGTATCGTTTGATCAATAGAGCAGAGCAGAGGAAGAACACGATTTGTATCGTTTGATCAATAGAGCAGAGCAGAGGAAGAACACGATTTGTATTGTTTGATCAATAGAGCAGAGCAGAGGAAGAACACGATTTGTATTGTTTGATCAATAGAGCAGAGCAGAAGAAGAACACGATTTGTATCGTTTGATCAATAGAGCAGAGCAGAAGAAGAACACGATTTGTATCGTTTGATCAATAGAGCAGAGCAGAGGAAGAACACGATTTGTATTGTTTGATCAACAGAGCAGAGGAAGAACACGATTTGTATCGTTTGATCAATAGAGCATAGCAGAGGAAGAACACGATTTGTATTGTTTGATCAACAGAGCAGAGGAAGAACACGATTTGTATTGTTTGATCAACAGAGCAGAGGAAGAACACGATTTGTATTGTTTGATCAATAGAGCAGAGCAGAAGAAGAACACGATTTGTATTGTTTAATCAACAGAGCAGAGGAAGAACACGATTTGTATTGTTTGATCAATGGAGCATAGCAGAGGAAGAACACGATTTGTATTGTTTGATCAACAGAGCAGAGGAAGAACACGATTTGTATTGTTTGATCAATGGAGCATAGCAGAGGAAGAACACGATTTGTATTGTTTGATCAATAGAGCAGAGGAAGAACACGATTTGTATTTTTGATCAACAGAGCAGAGGAAGAACACGATTTGTATCGTTTGATCAA
>NC_134829.1:46703887-46769912 GCF_004210375.1 Tachypleus tridentatus | reverse complement strand
CTGTATTTTACTGCAAAACTTTGAGTTCGAAGTCTCATTAGACAGAAGTATTGTTTAATTACCGCTGTCTACCTCTCGACCAACATGTTCCACGCTGAAACACGATATGATACACGTCAGATGTTTCTTTTTGAATTTTACGCAAACCTACATGAGGGCTATCTGCGCTAGCCGTCCCTAATGTAGCAGTGTAAGACTAGAGGGAAGGCAGCTAGTCATCACCACCCACCGCCAACTATTGGGCTACTCTTTTAGCAACGAATAGTGGGATTGACCATCACATTATAACGCTGATAGGGCGAGCATGTTTGGTGAGACGGGGATTCAAACCCACGACCCTCCGATTACGACTCAACTCCTTAACCCACCTGGCCATGCTGGGTCACGTCAGATGTTTCAAAACGTATTGTTATCAGTTATTCGCTTGAAATTACTCAAGAGTAATCTGCGCTTATCGATCGTAATTATGAATTGCTAGACTAGAGCGAAGGCAGCTGGTCGACAGCACCCACCGTCAACACGTGGGCTACTCATGTCTTACCGTATAGTGGGATTTGCCCGTCAACCGTATATAGTACCCATGACATCAAAGTGTGAACCACAATGTCTGATGAGTCAACCGTATTAAGTACCCATGACATCAAAGTGTGAACCACAATGTTTGATGAGTCAACCGTATAAAGTACCCATGACATCAAAGTGTGAACCACAATGTCTGATGAGTCAACCGTATATAGTACCCATGACATCAAAGTGTGAACCACAATGTCTGATGAGTCAACCGTATTAAGTACCCATGACATCAAAGTGTGAACCACAATGTTTGATGAGTCAACCGTATAAAGTACCCATGACATCAAAGTGTGAACCACAATGTCTGATGAGTCAACCGTATATAGTACCCATGACATCAAAGTGTGAACCACAATGTCTGATGAGTCAATCGTATAAAGTACCCATGACATCAAAGTGTGAACCACAATGTCTGATGAGTCAACCGTATAAAGTACCCATGACATCAAAGTGCGAGTGAACCACAATGTCTGATGAGTCAACCGTATAAAGTACCCATGACATCAAAGTGTGAACCACAATGTCTGATGATAATGGGACTAATACGAACTATTTTATTTTAGCATGCTGACCTTTGGGTCACGTTCGACCAATTTCGTAATGCAATGGACTCTTTAGAATGGACATAATTCAATTTCTTGGCGAAACGTTCGACAACTAATACTTGTAACGAAACGTTCTTGTGAGAGCATTGATATTGATAAGTTCTTATAGAGAGTCACGAAATACTAAGCAGGGAAAAATATATATAGGTTAACAATTTCACCACAGAAGAACATGAGTTACCAGCCAAACTTTGATCTCCTCCTAATATTTCGTACTTTGGAATCAAAATAAACAAACCAATGTCATCTAAAGAAGTCGTGGCTGTATTGTTTCCGGTGGAAATGTTTAATAAAAATATTAAAGTAAACAAACCAATGTTATGGAAAGAAGTCCTGGTTGTATTATTTCCGGTGGAAATGTTTAGGAAAAATATTAAAGATAATAAGCAAATGTCATCTAAATAAGTCGTGGTTGCATTGTTTCTGGTGGAAATGTTCAGGGATAATATTAAATATAACAAGGCAATGTCATCTAAAGAAGTCGTGGTTGTATTGTTTCCGGTGGGAATGTTTAGGAAAAATAGTAAAGATAACAAACCAATGTCATCTAAAGAAGTCCTGGTTGTATTGTTTCTGGTGGGAATGTTTAGTAAAAATAGTAAAGATAACAAACCAATGTCATCTAAATAATTCCTGGTTGTATTGTTTCCGGTGGAAATGTTTAGGAAAATCAGTTGAGCATTTTCTTCTTGTATCTTTTCACGATGTTTGTGAAAAGCTTACAGACATTACAAGTATAACATACGACGTTTAACAACACGGATTAGAAAATTCTTTCCTATTCCATTTTTGACAACAGGCCTTAAAAAGAAAAGGAATGAAGGATTTTATAATAAAGTTTGTTCAACTCTTATGGATCGGTTTTAACCACCACTTACGAGACACAACACTGAGAAGTGGAAAGACCTCGGTGGGAATTGTTTGGAACAGCAACGTCCGTGATTTGTCTATTGAAATAACAAGCACTGTCCTTTCGTTACATTCAAAAAACACTTCCTAATAACACAATCACATCATCGTCAGGATCATGATGCTGAACAAGATCACAACGGAGTAACACGGATAGTACAAAAAGCTATTAAAGTTGTATCCTTACAACGGACAGCTTAATGTTAGGTTTGAACAACGTGACGAAAAGAACGTTAACGTTGAGCTAATGACCATTTAACTGTTCTTCTTGTTTAACTGCATAAACAACCATAAATGTGAGATATCAGTTTGTTCTCACTTTAGTTAATAGCTTCCTAAATACTTTTGTATAACAGAGTTTATCTATGCATAATATCTAACTTCTCTTATAATACTGAAGAAACGGTGTAAATATTACTGAGGGCATAAGCCTAGGGTACCAATACTAGTGGTGTTGATCCATGAGGTACAGTCCCAAGTATTACAGCTTTAAGAGTCAATAACTCCGTAAAACTGATAACGAATATATATCGTTACTGTCATGTGAGATTACCTGTCATGTGAGAAATGACTATAAAGGTAATTATACTCATCACAAGTTCAAATGAAGACATTTGTGAATTTTACTATCAGTAGATAGATAATCCTGAAATACTGTACATTACCCAGAATTGAGGTAGCGTAAACAGAACTCGGTATGATCAACTCTGGTGCGAAAACTGATTTAACAGAATCCATCAAGATTAATTAACTCGTGACAAGTTTAGATCAAGTCAGTAAAGGAAAATTGACTAGAGAGATTAGTCATTATCAGCTGCATGGATTCAAGAGATGAACGATTGAAAACAGACACAAATAACAACTGGACCAAGTCAAGTAAGACTTGGTCAGATTAGATCAGGTGAATCAGCTTTATGGAGTAGAGTAATAAAGGATTAACTAATAGAATAAACAAAATAAACTGGATAGAGTTAAGTAAGACAGGATTAAGTGTGAGGACACTAAATTCATGTGCATGGAGTCAAATAATGAAGGGTTAAGTGTGAGAACACTAAATTCATGTGCATGGAGTCAAATAATGAATAATTAAGTGTGAGAACACTAAAATCATGTGCATGGAGTCAAATAATGAAGGATAAAGTGTGAGAACACTAAATTCATGTGCATGGAGTCAAATAATGAAGGATTAAGTGTGAGAACACTAAATTCATGTGCACGGAGTCAAATAATGAAGGATTAAGTGTGAGAACACTAAAATCATGTGCACGGAGTCAAATAATGAAGGATTAAGTGTGAGAACACTAAAATCATGTGCACGGAGTCAAATAATGAATAATTAAGTGTGAGAACACTAAAATCATGTGCATGGAGTCAAATAATGAAGGATAAAGTGTGAGAACACTAAATTCATGTGCATGGAGTCAAATAATGAAGGATTAAGTGTGAGAACACTAAATTCATGTGCACGGAGTCAAATAATGAAGGATTAAGTGTGAGAACACTAAATTCATGTGCATGGAGTCAAATAATGAAGGATTAAGTGTGAGAACACTAAAATCATGTGCACGGAGTCAAATAATGAAGGATTAAGTGTGAGAACACTAAAATCATGTGCACGGAGTCAAATAATGAAGGATTAAGTGTGAGAACACTAAAATCATGTGCACGGAGTCAAATAATGAAGGATTAAGTGTGAGAACACTAAAATCATTTGCATGGAGTCAAATAATGAAGGTGATGTCGAGAAACCCACTTGTTGAGAAATTTATATGCAAAAACGGCTCGTTTGGGTCGAGAAAATATTTTACATAGAAGAGCGAACAACGTTTCGACCTTCTTCGGTCATCGTCAGGTTCACAAAGAAAGAGGTAACTGACCGGAAGCTGACCACATGTTTGAAAGGGGTTGTGTAACTGAGTGTCGGAATGTAGAGGGCGGTATTAGATGTTTGAATATATAATTTTATTTATTTTATTATATTAATATAGGTATAAAGGCGTTCCTTTATATCGGTTTATTTTGGGTTTAAGTTGTTGTATAAGTAAGGCTTCTTTAATTTTGCGTTTGTTTATGTTTGTTTCTTTATTTAGTATTTGAGTGTTTTCTATGGTTATGTTGTGTTTATTTGACTTGCAGTGTTCGAAAACGTGTGAAGGTGACTTTTTATGTTCTTTGAATCTGGTTTCCATTTTTCTACTTGTTTCTCCAATACAGAAGTCGTGGCAGTTATCACATTGTATTTTGTAACTAATGTTGGTGTGGTGTTTGTCAGTGTAGTTTTTACATAGTATAGACCTCAGTTTTGTGCCTGGTTTTTGAATAAATTTGGTATTAACTGGAATGTCATATTTTGTTACTAGTTTTTGCCAAATGTTGGTTATTTGTTTGCTGATGTCAGGAATATATGGTATACAGCAGGATATGGTTTCGTGATTTTTTAATTCGTGAGATATATTTACTTTAGTTGGTTGATTTTGCTTTCTGTCTAGGTGTGTGCGTATAATGTTTTCTACGGTGTGTGGAGGAAACTTATTGATGTTGATGAAGTATTGTTTTATTTTGTCTAATTCATCGTTAATTTTATCTTCATGTGTTGAGTCCCAAGAAATGTATAGTCCAGTATGGGTGATTTTTTGGTGGATTCCTGTTTTAAATTGTGTGTCGGTTCTTGTAATTTTGAGGTTAAGAAATGATATTTGATTGCTTTCTTCCTGTTCACATGTGAAGTTAATGTTGGGATGTATAGAGTTAATGTGATTGAAAAAATTAAGTATGTGTTCTGTAGATCTGAATCCCGCAACCGTGTCATCTACATATCTGTACCAGTATAGTGGTGAATGTAATGCTGTGTTAATTGCTTGTGTTTCAATTTGTGTCATAAAAATATTGGCTAGAACTGGTGATACTGGGTTGCCCATGCTTAGGCCATTTGTTTGTATATAGTTTGGGTTGTTGAACATGAAGTTTGTCTTTATCGTGGTGAATTCTATGAGGGTTGCTAACTGGTTACTGGGAATGTCTATAGTTGGGTTAGGGTCTCGGATATAGAGTTCTAAGGCTATCTTGCAGGCTTCAGTTGTTGGAACTTCTGTAAAGAGGGATATAACATCGAAACTGGCCATTAAGGCTTTATGATTAAGTTGATTTAGATTAGACTTGAAATTAAAAGAGTCTTTGATGAAGGAGCTGGCTGATGTTACATATTTGGAGAATGCCCATGCTATGTATTTACCAAGATTGTAATTAAACGATTCATTTGTGGACATTATTGGTCGTAATGGACAATCTGGTTTATGAGGTTTGGGGATGCCGTATATTTGCGGTGTGCGTGAGTCGGTTTTACTTAGGTAGGAACAAAGTGTTTGTGAAATTGTGTTGGCTTTTTTCATTTGTAGAATCAATTTGTTCAGTTGCGTCTCGTATGTCTTTGTTGGATTTGTGTGTATTGGTTTAAATTTGTTCGTGTTTGATGGGATGTTATTCATTTTTTGGATGTATTCATTCGTGTTCATTACGACTATAGCGTTACCTCTATCTGCTTTTAGAATTTTTTTGTTTTTGTCTTGTTTTAGGTTTTTAATGGAATTAATGTCTATTTTTGTAAGGTTGTTTTTTAGTTTTCTGTTTTGTGAAATTATGTTGGTGGTTTTGTGAGAAAATTCTTTGAAAAAATCGTTTAAGATGTTGTTTTTAGGTGTTTCTGGAAAATATAAATTTGTAATTTTACCTGGGAAGTTTGGCTGTTGGATGTCACTAAAATTATCTAAGTTGTCTTCTTTCTGCTGGTTGTTTTTGGTTGTTTCCTTGTTTTTGTTCTCTGTAGAAAGTATTACAAGTCTCCTGGCTAGGTCTTCTAAACATGTTTTGATTTCTATGGTTGAAATGTACCTAGGTGCTATTGCGAAGTTGAGTCCTTTGTTAAGTAGATGTATCTCGTCTGTGTTTAATTGTCGGTCGGATCTGTTAATTATGAGGTAAGTCAACGGTTTGTCGTTTTGGTGTCTTTTCTGTTGTTTGCATCTTAGTTTTTCTAGTTTTTTGTTGTGGCAGATCTTTTTGTCTCTGTCGTTCTTAGTATTGATTTGGTTTATGTTTCGTTGTATAAGTCCGTAAATCTCTGGTTTAATGCAGCATGCCAGTTGAATGTCTAGGTTCATTTTTTGTTTTTGTAAGTCATGTAGTTCTTTGTATTTTGTGTTCAACATGGCTTTAAGTAGTTTTTTCTGTAAATTTTGGATAATGTTTGTGTATGTATTAAGATGTATGTATGTATTAAATACATAGCATGGGCATTCTCCAAATATGTAACATCAGCCAGCACATTCATCAAAGACTCTTTTAATTTCAAGTCTAATCTAAATCAACTTAATCATAAAGCCTTAATGGCCAGTTGCGATGTTATATCCCTCCTTACAGAAGTTCCAACCACTGAAGCCTGCAAGATAGCCTTAGAACTCTATATCCGAGACCCTAACCCAACTATAGACATTCCCAGTAACCAGTTAGCAACCCTCATAGAATTCACCACGATAAAGACAAACTTCATGTTTAACAACCAAAACTATATACAAACAAATGGCCTAAGTATGGGCAACCCAGTATCACCAGTTCTAGCCAATATTTTTATGACACAAGTTGAAACACAAGCAATTAACACAGCATTACATCCACCACTATACTGGTACAGATATGTAGATGACATGGTTGCGAGATTCAGATCTACAGAACACATACTTAATTTTTTCAATCACATTAACTCTATACATCCCAACATTAACTTCACATGTGAACAGGAAGAAAGCAATCAAATTTCATTTCTTAACCTCAAAATTACAAGAACCGACACACAATTCAAAACAGATATCCACCGAAAAATCACCCATACTGGACTATACATTCCTTGGGACTCAGCACATGAAACAAAACAAAAACTCAACATACTAAGAAACCAAATAAACACAGCCATAAAACTATGCTCACCAGATAAAATTAACGATGAATTAGACAAAATAAAACAATACTTCATCAACATCAATAAGTTTCCTCCACAAACCGTAGAAAACATTATACGCACACACCTAGACAGAAAGCAAAATCAACCAACTAAAGTAAATATATCTCACGAATCAAAAAATCACGAAAACATATACTGCTGTATACCATATATTCCTGACATCAGCAAACAAATAACCAACGTTTGGCAAAAACTAGTAACAAAATATGACATTCCAGTTAATACCAAATTTATTCAAAAACCAGGCACAAAACTGAGGTCTATACTATGTAAAACCTACACTGACAAACACCACACCAACATTATTTATAAAATACAATGTGATAACTGCCACGACTTCTGTATTGGAGAAACAAGTAGAAAAATGGAAACCAGATTCAAAGAACATAAAAAGTCACCTTCACACGTTTTCGAACACTGCAAGTCAAATAAACACAACATAACCATAGAAAACACTCAAATACTAAATAAAGAAACAAACATAAACAAACGCAAAATTAAAGAAGCCTTACTTATACAACAACTTAAACCCAAAATAAACCAATATAAAGGAACGCCTTTATACCTATATTAATATAATAAAATAAATAAAATTATATATTCAAACATCTAACATCGCCCTCTACGTTCCGACACTCAGTTACACAACCCCTTTCAAACATGTGATCAGCTTCCGGTCAGTTACCTCTTTCTTTGTGAACCTGACGATGACCGAAGAAGGTCGAAACGTTGTTCGCTCTTCTATGTAAAATATTTTCTCGACCCAAACGAGCCGTTTTTGACACTAAAATCATGTGCATGGAATCAAATAATAAAGGATTAAATATGAGGCACTAAAATCACGTGCATGGAGTCAAATAATAAAGGATTAAATGTGAGGCACTAAAATCACGTGCATGGAGTCAAATAATAAAGGATTAAATGTGAGGCACTAAAATCACGTGCATGGAGTCAAATAATAAAGGATTAAATGTGAGGCACTAAAATCACGTGCATGGAGTCAAATAATAAAGGATTAAATGTGAGGCACTAAAATCACGTGCATGGAGTCAAATAATAAAGGATTAAATGTGAGGCACTAAAATCACGTGCATGGAGTCAAATAATAAAGGATTAAATATGAGGACACTAAAATCACGTGCATGGAGTCAAATAATAAAGGATTAAATATGAGGCACTAAAATCACGTGCATGGAGTCAAATAATAAAGGATTAAATGTGAGGCACTAAAATCACGTGCATGGAGTCAAATAATAAAGGATTAAATGTGAGGACACTAAAATCACGTGCATGGAGTCAAATAATAAAGGATTAAATGTGAGGACACTAAAATCACGTGCATGGATTCCTATAATAAAGGATTAAGTGTGAGTACAAATAAAACTATTTGCAGAAGTCAAAAAGAAACGATCAACTAGAAATTTGTAGGCGAAACGAAGATAGAAAAGATAAATGTATCGTTATACAATGGTGGTTACAACTTATCGTTATACAATGGTGGTTACAACTTATTGTTATACAATGGTGGTTACAACTTATCGTTATACAATGGTGGTTACAACTTATCGTTATACAATGGTGGTTACAACTTATTGTTATACAATGGTGGTTACAACTTATTGTTATACAATGGTGGTTACAACTTATCGTTATACAATGGTGGTTACAACTTATTGTTATACAATGGTGGTTACAACTTATCGTTATACAATGGTGGTTACAACTTATCGTTATACAATGGTGGTTACAACTTATTGTTATACAATGGTGGTTACAACTTATCGTTATACAATGGTGGTTACAACTTATTGTTATACAATGGTGGTTACAACTTATCGTTATACAATCGTAGTTACAACTTATCAGCATAACTGAAACGTAAAGGTTTTTTAGTCTACACACACGTTTGTACATCACATTATTGTAATATGTTTGTTCTTTTTAAATTTGGCGCTAGCCTTGCCTAATTTTGCAGTGTAAGACTAGAGGGAAGGCAGGTAATTATCATCACCAACCGCCAAATCTTGGGCTACTCTTGTTACCAACGGATAGTGGGATTGACCATCACATATAACGACCTCACAGCTGAAAGGGCGAGCATGTTTGGTGCGACGGGGATTCGAACCCCCGACCCTCAGATTACGAGTCGAGCGCCTGGACCACCTGGCCATGTTGGGCCTTTGGTTTGTTAATCCAGGTATGGGAAATAAAACATTAAAAAACCGTCGAGAGTATATTAACTATTTGTGAAAATTTAAATCTTTAAGCAGAGCACTGAAATATTGTTTTTAAATAATACCCAAGAGTACGAATTTTCTCTCTTTTTATCTTCTCTTGATATGCAAGTGCGTGTGTTCTAAAATCTTCCTTATGCAACTTATAATTTTAAGTTTAGCCAGATAATACAGCTCTCCAAGAAATATGCAGAAGGCAAAGTGGCACACTCTTGTCTTGTATTCCTTCGTTAATTTGTGTTGATGTACGTACTAGTTTTCCTTCTACAGAGTGTTCCGTTCGTTGCATTCATAACGAAAAGGTGACCCGCCTCGCGCTTTTATACATGCAGTGATGGGTTCTTCCTTTACGTGGGTTGGTGTCTATTTCTCCATTAATTAAGGCAAGTTCGTCAACTTCGTTCGTGTCAGAGGCTAGAATCTATTTATCACCATAGTTACGAGCCCTGAAAACTTAGTTTTCGCATATTGAATAAATTTTGAATTTTCAGTTTTCGCCCAAAGCTACACAAGGACTGAAAGTGCATAACCGTACTTACTTTTAAACCATCTAGCTTTCTTTTGGCGATTAGTCACGAGCCATAAACCCACGTAATTACGGTTCAAGCGTGATAAATGCTAAATATTATAGAAATGAAATCTATTACCTAATCTTTATATCCGATAGCATTTCACTGCCTATTCGGAGAAGTTCTTAACAGAGTTAAGATGAAAAATCAATCGATATATTTATAGTACGCTATTAGTGCTCTTATCGGAATGAAAAAAAAAACCCATAAAAACCTCTAAGTCTCTCATTCGCTAAGGATGCCTGGCACGGCCTAACGCGTTAAGGCGTGCACTTCGTAACCTGAGGGTCGCGGGTTCGCGCCCGAGTCGCGCCAAAACATGCTCGCCCTCCCAGCCGTGGGGGCGTATAATTGTACGGTCAATCCCACTATTCGTTGGTAAAAGAGTATCCCAAGAGTTGGCGGTGGGTGGTGATGACTATCTGCCTTCCCTCTAGCCTTACACTGCTAAATTAGGGACAGCTAGCACAGATAGCCCTCGAGTAGCTTTGTGCGAAATTCCAAAAAACAAACTCATGTGCTGAGGATTACAAACCACATGGGAATTATGGGTAAATGTTATGCACATGTTGTACACATTCATTTTGTTATTGGTGAGAAAGCGTCGAAACTATAAGTAGCAAAATATGTCCTGAAAAAAATTCGTCGAATAGTTCATGAGTTCTCACATCTTTCTGTAAACCGAACGGTCAACACGAGGTTAACACTCTGTTAGACAACCAACAGAGTGAGACGTGTTTATTAAGTTGACGTAAAACGTGGATATTTCACAGGGTTCCGCTTGGTAGACCAAGCGCAGAGTTAAAAATATTTTGCGGTTCTTTATCGCATAAAATCTCACGATTTCCAGTACATATTTAACGAATCCAATCAATATGTGTCATGTTAGCTAGAAACAAAATATAATGAACTCATAACAGACAATATATATAGAAACTGACCCTACGTCGACAAGTATTTATAGGTAAATGGCTTCACCAATTTGACACAATATATCAAAAAGGAAAGTATAAAAATCTTAGATACAACGTATTAATGTATATATACAGAGAGCTAAGGTGTACTATCGTAGTCGAAAATCAAACGGAAATTTAAATTAGCTCCCATTTTAAACAGTTTCAGTTTTACAGCGTGAATTACACTTTAAATCTCTTAGTCATATAAACTTTCATGTATTTCATTTCATCTATTTGAATTAATTTTCAAATTCTACACGTCCTTTACAGGTAGCTTTTAATTCTGTGACTTTAAACATTAGTTATAAATACTATAGGTTGTTCTTGAGCTAAATGTCCAAAATATTTACATTGAAATGAAACCTGTAGTTTCGTTTTGTTTGTTCTTAAGCGTAAAGTCGCATAGGGCTAAGTGTGCTGTGACCGTTACGAGTATCAAAGCACGGTTTTAGCGTTATAAGTCCTCAGATTTACAGCTGAGCCACTGAGAAGGGGCAAGTTGTAAATAATCAGCGTTAGAACCAGAAGTTTACGCCTAAATTTAAGTTACTAAAGTAAAATGAGGCTTAACGTTTATTACCAAGGTTTTAGTTTGGGCTGGGCTAAGGATTATTACACTTCTTACTTCAAACAGGATGGTCGGGCATGGTCTTGTGGTTGAGGCGCTCAACCCCTACTCTGAGGTTCGCGGGTTCGAATTCCCATCACACTACACATAGTCGCCCTTTCAGCGGTTTGAGCGTTATGATGTGACGGTCAATCCCATTATTCGTTGGTAAAAGAGTAGCTCAAGAGTTAGCAGTGAGTAGTTATGACTAGCTGCCTTTCTTCTGGTCTTACACTGCTAAAGTAGGGACGGCTAGCGTAGATAGCCCTCGTGTAGCTTGAGCGAAATTCAACAAACAAACAAACTTCACGTGAGACTAGTTTGGGTTTGAGCGATATCGTATGAAAAACGTTTTACACTTCAGTAATAACGCAATGTTCTCAAGGCTTAGTAGATTGTTATGGTAGTAGGCCCACGCTAGTTTGTTTTTTTTAGGTAAATTAAGAGTAGTTGTAATAAACTAATGTAGTAATTATTATTTGACATTGCATTAAATTTATGCTGCAACATATTAGCAAGTGTATTTTATTTTTCTTCTAAAATATTAGTGTTTGGTTCTTACGTAATCATGAATTATATCACTCAATAATTGTTTGAAAATGTTAAATAAAACAATGCATTATTTTAGAAGTGATATTAGACGTCATAATGCCATATATACGTATGTATAAGCTAATATTTTAGTTACATAAGCTGTACTATTTAAGCAAGAAAAATAAATAGTTTTAAGTTAGTATAAGTTTCGTAATAATTAATCTCAACTAAAACACCCTCTCCAAGAGTAAACATTTTTCAATGTAATAAAGGTTTAACTTTAAATACTAAAGAACTAGTTCAGCAGTTCTTTCTCAGTTAACAGTTAACATCTCTCTTGGGTTGTTACTTATAATTGTAGAACGTGCTAAAGAATGAATATCAAACACCGAAAGCTTTACATTAATAATCGTGGTACAGATGTCACCACTGTGAACAATTTGGTCGTGGAGTCTGCCTAAAGTTTTCACGTTTTCAGATCTGCTCATCTCTGCATTACTTTTACACTGTATATAAATGTATGTGTGCAGGTATAAATAAAAAAAACATTACAATTGACTCAAAAATCAAAATTAATTATTCTATTACTAATACTTTTTGTCATCGGCTATAGCATCAAGACGAGTGATGGATATTCTATTGTCAGACGTCATGACATTTAATGGAGGAAAGAACTGGTAATGGGATAATTAATTTTGATTTTTGAGACTTCTTCTAATGTTTTTGATTTGTATTAATTCAATCATTATTGTTTTATAGTGGTGATTATAACATTGCCTATTTACCATTAATGTATTTGATATCTTTAGGGCTATTGGTTTATTATATATATATATGAATTGAAAGTATTTTTGTTGTAAATATCACATTTTCTGTGTACCGTACAGTCACTCACCTATTTTACTTTTACTGTAAACTTGTGTGTCTCAAAATGTTTGTTTGTTTGTTTTTGAATTTCGCACAAAGCTACTCGAGGGCTATCTGTGCTAGCCATCCCTCATTTAGCAGTGTAAGACTAGAGGGAAGGCAGCTAGTCATCACTACTCACCGCCAACTCTTGGGATACTCTTTTACCAACGAATAGTGGGGTTGATCGTGCCATTATAACGCCCTCACGGCTGAAAGGGCGAGCATGTTTAGCGCGAGTCGCACGCCTTAACACGCTTGGCCATGTCGGGCCGTGTCTCAAAATATGCCGTCATTAGATTTATTTTACACACTTAGGTAAGTATCACAACTCGATAGAAATGCTATAACAGAGAAATATAAAGCATCTGAGTAACGTAATCCATCAAAATGTGTTCTAGACTTTCTTTTCCCAACGATATTCGAATCTAAAAGCTTGCGATCGTTGCTCAAATATCGCTACTGGCACAGAGTGGTTCTATTGTTCGACGAGTGTTTCGTTAAAATATGCAGCTATAAGCGTATGTAACCAGTTTAGTGTTCTTTGTGGAGGAAACTTCTCCATTTCTTTTATCTTAAATATTTTCTCTGTAAAAAACAAATTAACAAAAACACATCTATATAACTTTATGACCCGACAATTATGATATGCGTTGGTACTCAGTGAGAATAAATCCTGGAAAACGTAAAATATGGCTATGTATACGTAATTTATAAAATATTTTCTATACGTAATTTATAAAGGAAGAATAAAATACCTTTTACGTAGAATGTGCCAGAAATTTTCACACGTGACCTTCTGGTCATGAAATTATTCATTAGAATTTGGAGCTTTCTTTGGTTAGTTATTTCAGAACTTTTTAGGAAAGGACTGCCTCTTAACTGCCTGTAGTTTGCAGAGTTATGGGGTATTGAGTTAGTCACCAGTAGCCACCGATTTTATACGTTTGTTTTTAATTTTTCTCAAAGCTACACGAGGAATATATGCGCTAGCCGTCTCTAATTTAGTAGTGTAAGACTAAAGGAAAGGCAGCTAATTATCATCACCCACCGTCAACTCTTCGGCCACTCTTTTACCAACGAATAGTGGGATTGATCGTATCATATTAACGCATTCACAGCTGAAAGGGTGAGTATGTTTGGTGCGATGGGGACTCGAACCCGCGACTCTCAGATTACGAGTCGAGCGCCCCTAACCACCTGGCCATGCTGGGCCCGTTATTATCTGATCAAATAATTTGTTTATATGTTTGCTACTTTAAGCTACTTGAAAGCTGTCCGTGATAGCCGTCTCTAATTTAGAAGCAATAGACTAGAATGAAGGCAAATAATCAATACTATTTACTTGCGACTCTTGGGCTACACTTTAACAATAAAAAGTGGGACTGCCCGAAATATTATAACTCCCCCACAGCTAGCTGAAAGGGCGAGAATGTTCGGTGACGAGATTGAAATCCCGTGACACACAGATTGCTTTAAGCACCCAAAGTAATGGGAAATTACTGCAGTTCTTACACCACATCC
The DNA here is from genome assembly GCF_004210375.1 of Tachypleus tridentatus. Classification (NCBI taxonomy): domain Eukaryota; kingdom Metazoa; phylum Arthropoda; class Merostomata; order Xiphosura; family Limulidae; genus Tachypleus; species Tachypleus tridentatus. Next base: position 46,755,481 of record NC_134829.1, on the reverse strand, counting down.
ATGGTTCCGAATTCCGAAGCGAGTTTTTTTTCGGTAATGTGAAATCATGAAAGTTCGGATTCGCGGTTCGGGCACACTACTAACTGAGCCACGCCTGATCTCATAGGAGTTTATAATGTGAAATCTAAAAGTCGTCAACGTACAGTGATTTAAGGGCTTCCCAAAAGAACAAAGTATGGAATTAGAACAAAGCTGCTGGAAATCGTCTTTACAACAACTTTACGAGGACTTTGCTGCGTCAAAGATGGTTACAGTTGTCACATCTGGGCAGCACACCCTTTGGGACTGTGTTCATTTTGTAAGGACATGAATTTTACCCGATTTATAGAACTCCCCCTCCAAAAAAAAACCACAAACAAACAAACAAACTTGAAAGCACTGGAATATTGTTAACCGATCTTAGTTTGCGGACTGAGAAATCTGTTTTACCTCATTTTAAGCGATCACAAAATAAGGATCTGGACTAGACTATTCGACTGCGATTATGTCGTGTTATCTGTTTTGGTTACACGCAAGCAGATTCGAGCCCCATATTTCTCGATCACCAAGCGATTGCACTAGTAACAGAGTAAAAAGTTACCCCAGCAGTAGCTTTATTAAGGCACTTCCAGCAATTCCTATTACCACGTTGTTAAGGATTATATTGAACATTATATGGTGTTGCCCTCATTCTATCAATATGTTGGAATGTTTTGACTACAATAGGATTACTAACTTCCAAAGAACACCTTTGGAAATAGGTCATTAAAAATATTCTAGTTACCATTAACTAGTTGAGACTTTCGAAATACTAATAGAAAATGATTACAACAGTTACTTGTTGAATTTGAATTGAGAGTTCGTATTGAAGAATAGCCGCAGAAACTCCAAAACAAAAGTGAATACGTTTGTACAACGTCAATATTTTGCACGTGAGCCCTTTGTTTGGTACAAGAGTTATACCTTTATTTCATACAACACGAAGTTTGTCAGTTCGTAATTGTGGAAAGTTGTCCTAAGTGTCCTGTCGCACTCTTTCCATTTTGTCAGCTTGTGTCGACTTATTTTGACCTTTTAGGTTTTTACATGAACCCATGTAGCTTGAACAATGTTCATAGCGATGTTTTTTTCAGGTCAGGCCATATTTGTGAGTGGTTAATTATCCTATGTATTATCTCCCATTTCTTCTACCAGTTTTATGACACTGATTTGTTGGCAAAGGCAAAATCAAATTTTCTAAGTTGTGTGTCCAGCTAAGCCTTATATGACGTTCGGGTATTAAATTAGTCTAGAAATAAGACCTACTATTATAAATGTTATAGAGTAAGTGTTTAAAAAAGTTTTAAGTGGCACAGCAGTTTGTCTGCGGACTCGCAACACTAGAATCCGGATTTCGATACCCGTGGTGGGCAACGCACAGATTGTCCATTCTGCAGCTTTGTGCTGAATTACAAACAAACAAGTTTTGAGTGGTGAATAAATTTTAATTGATAAATATTCTTTGGGTATTTTAACACATACATTATCCACTTGGTCATAAAACATAAAGAAACAAAGACGTTTATTACTACAAGATTGCCTGGCATGGCCTAGCGCGTTGAGGCGTGCACTTCGTAATCTGAGGGTCGCGGGTTCGCGCCCGAGTCGCGCCAAAACATGCTCGCCCTCCCAGCCGTGGGGGCGTTGTAATGTGACGGTCAATACCACTTTTTGTTGGTAAAAGAGTAGCCCAAGAGTTGGCGGTGGGTGGTGATGACTAGCTGCCTTCCCTCTAGTCTTACACTGCTAAATTAGGGACGGCTAGCACAGATAGCCCTCGAGTAGCTTTGTGCGAAATTCCAAAAACAAACAAACAATACTACAAGATATTTTTAATCCTCGGCACAATCGAAGCAGATGAAAATTTGTGCCACTATATTTGCACTACGTTTTTCACTTCCTGACCTAGAATACAGTAAAAAGGCTTTTGTTCGCGATAATATTTCATTTTTACTTAAAATATGGTGATTAATGAACTAGTTCGAGAGTAATGAAACACGTGAAAAGTGTGTACCTCTTGGAGACACCGACAAGTAAGTCTGTTTCAGTAAGTTATATAATTTTCGTTGGTCATTCAACAATGGTCCCCTTCATTCTGGATGTGTTTTTTTTTTTAGATACAGTTGTTTTGTAAACAATTAAGGAAAATAAATACGTGTTTATGTCTGGCGTTTATGGCCGAAAATTATGAATAATCGTGTTGTTGGCTTATGAGAGATAGAACGCGTTGACGCGTATTAAAAAAAAACAAAAAAAAACAAAAAAACAGAGAGATAGAACACGTCCTGGGAAAACAAAAACAGAGATGTTTATCATAATTACATGTATAAAATACGCAAACGAGGGATAAAATACAAATATTTACTTGTAAGGGAAAAAAATTAAACGTGTTTAAATTACGCGATAAAAAAAGAAAGAAATTGGATAACAAAAGAAAATTCCGAACCACTAAACTTAGCTTAAACTGCAAATAAAAAAAACAAACACGACCAGAGGCATGATTCTAGAACCTGAAATAATCTTTTGTGTGACGCTAAGCTGTTGTGATGAAAAACTGGCTTACGGCGTTCAGAGAACAACAACCGGCGGTCTGAGACAACAATGCATTCCCGTATTGTATTATTATTGCCCCCCCGATGAAAGGTGAGTGACCGAAGCTAAATCTCCACTAATTGTGAGGCTAATAAAAGCAAATAAAAAGTCCTTAACGTAGCAAGTAGGCTATACACAAGGACAGTTCTAGCCCGAGTCGTTATTACACGTGCACAGCTGAATAAACCTGATGTTTGTTCTCTTAATATATCTTCTCTGATATCTTCTTGAAGGGAAATACGACTCTTACATTTTAGAAACCACGCGATATACGACTTTTAATTTCTGCTTTTTAAAGACTCGGTTTGCTTGTTTTAGAGCAAAGTTGCATTTGGTTATTTGCTCTGGACATCGCGGGGAATCGAGCCCTTAATTTTAGCGTTGTAAGTTCGTAAATATACAACTGTTTTATTGGTGGGACCTTTTTTATTTTAAAATAAAATTAAACTTAACGCTCCAATACGTTTGTTACATCACGTATTTCACTCTGGTACTTTTAAAGGCTCCATCAGTAAAGCCAACCGTAGGTTTATGGGTTATAACGCTAAAATCCGGAGTTCGATTCTTCTTACTGGACTGAGTGCAAATTCCCACTGTGTAGCTTTGCACTAAAACAAAAGAGCTTTCAGTAAGAGTGTGTTTCAGACACGACGTGATCTTCAGACAAGTCACTTCTCTTTCACCTGGCACCATTTGTTTACGCTGCACCCATTGGAATTTCTACATGGGCTTAAATAAGCCCATGGACAGTTGGATGAAAATGGAAGTTAACCATTGGATGGGATGCATTACGTTAATTTCATATTATTAACTCAGTAATGTTTTCTCTACTACAAACCAAGCGCTAATTAATTTCATATAGAAGGGTATATATATATATATATATATACATATGGTAACGTATTATAATTTATCTTGGACGAGTTTTCAATTTATTTTGTTACTTATTACAATTTGAAATAACCTGAACTTTTAACTAATTCAGAGGTTGATAGAATGTCGACATGTATCAAATTTCTGATATTTACTAAGAAGGTTCACACACACAATTTTCTTTCTTACTACAAAATTATTTTAATGTACAGAGAATGATACAATTTATAATAACGGTTATGACAAATAATGATTTATATACAAAAGTTGTACAAATTTACAAACAGTATTGAGTCTTCTATCTGGTCTGGAACTGAATATTTTATTGACGGTTCACGATGAGCAAACAAATTTCGAGTTGATATCGGCACACCTTACTTATGGGTAGCTAACTGGTTCTCCATTCTTGGCTGGTCTCACGTTGTTTACAAGCTGACTTTTCACCGACGAAAATATTTAATGTTATCGCAGAAACGCTAACGTTCGAAGTTAGTTCTTCTAAGTTAAACGGTTCGTACTGTTTGTAACCAACGTTCCTAGTCAAATATTTGTTGTTTCCTGATTAATAATTGTTAATCACAGTAATAACTTCATACGTTTATAGTTAGTATACCAACTGTAGCAAACCAAAAATATAAAACTGTCTCTCCGCTTTACGGTGGTTACCTTATATAAACTATTTTCTTGAGAGAGTTTCTAGAAATTTCATGTAAGGCAACAATACTGGTATTTACTTACATATAAAAAAGTTGTTGATTCATATGCTCGTGAATCTTCTACAAATTTAGTGAATAGGTGGAAATTTCGCAATACACATTTAACAGCATAAGTTATACATAATTCTAAATATATATTTAACTAAAACAAATATATATATATGTATACAAACATACAAGGTGGCCCAAAACTAGGTATACACTTGTGTAGTTGATAACATATTTAAAGTAATTAAAGTGAAGGTATACAGTTGAAAATTTATTTAACGCTACATTACATATAAAATGCGATTATGATTAGGTTAATCCTAAGCTAATTCCGGAGGTGTTCACAATGACTTTTTCACACAAGTCTGTTTGTACATAAAGTTCTGTAAATGCGTCTGTGATTCAGCCTTTCATTTCGTCAGCATTTCACATTCCTACTGAACACTTTGTCCTTCAGTGCTCTCCATAGGAAAATGTTCGTACACAACTGTGTACCTATTTTAGAGCCTCTCTCTCTATATATACAACTCATCTGGTAGAAGAAGCTATATTTTACTGCTATTTATTTACGTATCAGATAATAGTTGTTTAGAGTAAGCTTTATCAGTTGTTGTAAACAGCTTGTAAGCGTCTCCAGTTTTTTTCTTCATACAATTTTATGATTCTTATATATTTTATGAAGCAATCTTTATGAACAATATAAGTCGGACGGACCACTTTGAAATCACATATTATTTCCCACTGACCTAGTTTTGTTTAATATCATGAAACAAAGACTATCGGCCAGTAACCCATGCAATACACATTTTATAGCAACTCAGTACATGTTCCGACTACTATTCCAGTACATGATCCGGTTGCTAACCAAATACATGTTCCAGTTACTAACCTAATACACGATCTGGTTACTACTCCAATACGTATTTAGGCCACTAACCCAATACATAATCCGGTTGTGATTTTAATACATGTTTCTACTACTAACCCAACATTCGAAATACTGACCCACTACATACTCAAATATGGCACGATCGAGACAGTAGTGTGACGGACGTGTGTCATGCGGTTAAAACAGCCTGCTGCAGGCCTCAGCGTGTGGCATTAACAGGGGTGATAGTTTAGCGAGTTTCCATCTTCCGTATAGGATATACAACGCTAAAATCAGGGGTTCGATTCCCCTCGGTGAGCTCAGCAGATAGCCTGATGTGGCTTTGCTCTAAGAACCCCCCCCACCCACCATTTTCCCTATCTCAAAATTTGTTGTTCTAGACAATCTCAAAATTTGTTGTTCTAGACAATCTCATATTTTCAGTAGATTTGGTAAACTGGACCCTTTCTTTACATACCAAATTTCAAGGCAGTTCTGAGACACAATATCTCCATGATGACAATAAGTCTTGACAATAAGACTCTAGCCAGGCCGCGTATTTGGTTTGACTTACGATCGCGCCCCAGTTGAACAAAAAACGCAGCCTGGCTAAATAATGAATTAATATTTACTGTAAAGTTCTTATCAATGTTGTAAGTGTAGCTACCAGTTTGACCGTCAGTTTTGATTTTGTTCGTTTAAGTCGCACATGCGATTATTTTTTGGCCCCATTTTTTTCACACCTAAACCTTTTTTGATTAGATATATAATGCAATTATAACACACAGCAGAAATTATAACTATCAGAGATTGATTAATAATATATATATTGACTCAAGATTATGTGGTTTAATTGTGTTTGTTTGTTTTTGAATTTCGCACAAAGCTACACGAGGGCTATCTGCGCTAGCCGTCCCTAATTTAGCAGTGTAAGACTAGAGGGAAGGCAACTAGTGATCACCACCCACCGTCAACTCTTCGGATACTCTTTCACCAACGAATAGTGAGATTGGCCGTCACGTTATAACGCCCCCACGGCTGAAAGGGCGAGCATGTTTGGTGTGACGGGGATTCGAACCCGCGACCCTCAGATTACGAGTCGAATGCCTTAACCCACATAGCCATGCTGGGCCGATTTAATTGTGAGGCCACATTAAAAAGTTCAAGTTTCGTCTAATTTTCAATGAAGAAATCTACACTCTTTCTTGTCACGTGCCTCCTCTCCGTCAGTGACATGTCTAGGGACTCACACCGTAGGGAACTGAGTGTTGATAACCGTGGTAGACAGAGCACATACAACTTATTGTGTCGCCTTGTGTCGCTCAATTCTAGTCAATAAATTAGTTCTTCTCACGATCACATGCATTTTTTGTTAAATGTTAATCATCACCGCTTGTAAGCAAGCATAATTGATAACAAACTTTACGATTTGTAAACATTCACTTAGAAAACGCCACAGAAACAATGTAATGTTTCAACCGAAGAGCTGGTAGTTATTGTCAACCAGCTGCCTTCCTTCTATCTAGTCTGCCACTTCAAAATTAAAGACGGCTAAGAGCAGACAGCTCCTGCATAGCTTCAAGCAAAATTCTGAAACACATTCATACTTATAATAAGGAAGTAACAAAAACGAAAAGAAATAACATAAACTAAAAACATGTAAACTGAAAGCTGTTCAAATTGACATTATCTACGAGAAACTTTTTGGTTATTCTTCTAAAAGGTATTTGGGTCATTAAAATACTCGTCTAAAAACATGATAAAACTAGCAGAAACATCTGTTTCACAAACGTTGTTTTGTAAAGACGAGAGGCGAATGAACCTAATTTACATCAGTCTGAGACATTTTGAGATAAACACTTCGAAACCCTTTCAGTGGACAAGGAATAAGCTAAATCTTATTATTTCAGAGATAGTCTAGTGGTTTTTATTGTTATAATATAGATTTTAACATCTTGATACCAGTCTCATGGGTGAGAGTATTTGATCACTTCTGGATGGAATCGTAGAAGTATAACAGTTAACATATTAGGACAGCTCAGTCTCTCTTGATACAATTGTAGGCTTAACACTATTTAGGCTGCGTTTTCCTTTAATTTTCACACGTGCTTGTGTTGAAACACAAATACTGATATTTTATGATGATGTTAATTTCATAAATCTATAGATTTAACAATAAAAAGACAAACAGAAGATATTTATTGCTATAATCATTATTTTATATTGAACCAAAGCACTCGGAGTAAGCTGGATAAGGAAGTTATTTCAGTGAATGAACTAAATCTAACGTCACTCAACTTATCTGAAATAATACGAACGAAAAGTTATTTTAGTGAGAAGTCTTGTTTTATTTTGAATTTTTTGCAAAGCTACACGAGGGCTATCTTTGCTAGCTATCCCTAATTTAACAATGTAAGACTAGAGGGAATGCGGCTAGTCAGTCACCACCCACAGCCAAATCTTGGGTTACTCTTTTATCAACGAATAGTGGGATTAGCCATCACGTTATAGCAACCCCACAGCTGGAAGGGTGAGCATGTTTGGTGCGACGGGGATTCGAATCCGCGACCCTCAGATTACGAGTCGAACGCCTTAATCCAACTGGCCATAACAGACCAGGCTAGATGGAAGGCATATAGTTGACATCACTCACCAACAACTCTTGGGGTACTCTTTTACCAATGAATAGTGAGATTGACCATCAAATCATAATACTTTCACGGCTGGAAGGACGAACGTGTCTTGTTGGATGGGGATTCGAACCCGTGACTTATGGATTGTAAATCGAGCTCCTTAACCACCACTCCATGCAATACCTGAGTAAGAGTGAAAAACAATCACAAACTTTATATAGCGTCTTTTAAAATTACGTTGACATAATTATTTATATGCTTACATTTGTTCATGACAGTTTTGGACACTACAGTTATCATGAAAAGTAGGTCTTCTCCCTTCAAAGTTTAAATGTAACATGTAACTGAAAAAAATAATGTTCAGTTACTAGGTGCGATACATCAGAAAAAGTGAAAACATAAAACTCAGCTGAGATCCTTTTTCTGTTTCTTATTAGTTTAATAACGATGATGGACATCCTGCAAATCGATAGATAACATTAGACAACAACTAAGAATGCAACTGTTTTGGAGTAATTTGATGATGCTGATTCTAAAAATCTTGTTGAGAATTGCTGTCTCCAGTTTTCAAAAATATTCTATTATGTCCTGAGAATGACAACTCTTTTTTTAATAACTTTATTTACTCATTGAAACTTGCATTTAAGATTGTTAGAAAACAATAGATACCAATATCAGTTTGAAAAAGCAATAATAAGATTGTATTCTAGAAATACATTAAAGTTCAAAACTTTCATTATGGTATTATTTTCATTACAAAATATCTGCGTGACTTGTTTCACCTTTTAAGTATGTTCTCAGTTTAACGCTGCTAAAACCAACAATAATCTACCATTATCGCAAGATTAACTGTTCTTGATGTCATTGTTCCATTGTAAATATATCTTTTTGGAAGAGCTCATCGTGCTTTTCGCTCATTGTACCTAGATCATTAGGAGAGACGTTTAAATGGTAGTGTAAAAGATGAATCTTTAGTGACATCCTAGAACTCTATTTCCTATAAGATCATCAAGCATCACAGCACAGTTTTAATTTCTGTGTTTCCTAAGAATTTTTTAACAACCATTTGAACGGTTTCCAGGCAGCAACTTCTTTTTGATTGAGTACTGTTTAAAAATCACCATTCCTCAGCATCTCTCAAATCTGTGGCTCAACAGAGATAGTTCATCAGCATCTTCCAAATCTGTAGCTCAACAGAGATAGTTCATCAGCATCTTCCAAATCTGTAGCCCAACAGAGATACCTCATCAGCATCTTCCAAATCTGTGACACAGCAGAGATACCTCATCAGCATCTTCCAAATCTGTAGCCCAACAGAGATACCTCATCAGCATCTTTCAAATCTCTGGCTCAACAGAGATAGTTCATCATCATCTTCCAAATCTGTAGGTCAACAGAGATACCTTATTAGCATCTTCCAAATCTTGGCCCAACAGAGATACCTCATCTCATATTTGCTTCATTGATTTTTTGAAGCTCGGCAGACAAATATTTGAAACCATCTATGTTTATTCCTTTTATGAAATTCTACGTGAGTCCCAGCTTGACATGAAGTGGGGACAGAAACTCATGTTGAGCATTCACTAAAGGCTGATACTCAATATTCTGTTTTATTGGTGTGTAATTCTCTCTCACTGACCAATCTTTCTTCCTGAAATGATTTTTGTAATACTGGCTGACCCAAAGACATAGAAAGTAATGATATCTGGTTCATTCACTCTGCAGGCCTAACAGGAGTGCAATAACTTTTAGATCACCACATATATTTCAACTACGGTGACCATAATTGTTAGTTTTGATAAGATTATTTCTGGTCCGCCATGGCCAAGTGTGTTAAGGCGTTCGAATCGTAATCCGATGGTCGTCGGTTCGAATACCAGTCGCACCAAACATGCTTGCCCTTTCAGCCGTGGTGGCGTTATAATGTGACGGTCAATCCCACTATTCGTTGGTAAAAGAGTAGCCCAAGAGTTGGCGGTTAGTGGTGATGACTAGCTGCCTTTCCTCTAGTCTTACACTGCTAAATTAGGGACGGCTAGCACAGATAGCCCTCGTGTAGCTTTGCGCGAAATTCAAAAACAAACATGCAAAAAAAACCCTAAACATATGAAATGTTTACGTTATTTGTTTTGGAATAAGTAAATGAAGAAACGTGGAACATTCCATTCCACTCACAGATTCCTCACGTAATCCTTAACAAACAGTTTGGGTTTCGTCCTCTTCTGTTACACCCACTCTCGATACATAACAGTCTGGTTCTAGATAGGTTTAGTTAAGGTAGTCATTGAGATCTTGTTTTGAGTCTATCCATGCACGTTATGATGTGGCTGCCTTTTCCGGGTATCATGGTTTGGGGACCTTTAACTTCCACGTATATGTTGTTTAGGCACACTTTACCCCTCACCAGTAAGATAAACCTGAGAGATATTTTTATTGTTAGCTAATAGAGTGGTACATTAACAATAAGAATTTGGCTCTGGGCTTACTCGTGCAGACAAGGTTTACATTTTGTAAATTCGTCCAGAATTTCGTTTTTCTTATGCAGATGAAAAATTTTAAAAAGTTTTAAATTGCACATGTTCACGTACGTGAACTAATATAACAGTGTTGAAGCTTTTCCATAGGTACTTTCTGTTAGGTTGAAGATTTTCTTAATTTAGTATTCCATCAAAGCCATCTTCCACAATCACATATTGTGTGCTGAAGTGTTCAAGTGAAATAACTTACCAAGTTATTGACTTAATCTTTTAGACTTTTAAGTCGTACATTACAGTGTCTGTAACATTATTACTCTTTGTATATAGTGTGCAATTCTATTAGAACTCCTAAATATTCTCATTTTATTTGTTTTGTTTCCAATTTCCCGCGAAGCTACACGAGGGCTATCTGCGCTAGCCTTTCCTAATTTAGCAGTGTGAGCACTAGAGGGAAGGCAGCTATTCATCACCACCCACCGCTAACTCTTGGGCTACTCTTTTACCAATGAATAGTGGGATTAACTGTAACATTATAACGTCCACACAGCTGAAAGGGCAAGCATGTTTGGTGAGACGGGGATTCGAACCCGCGACTCTCAGATTATGAATCGAGTGCCTTAACCACCTGCCCATGCCGGGCCAATTCTCATTTTATGAGTTTTTTATGGAAAGCTTTCCTTGAGTTGCTACAAATATTAACCTTCTTTATTGGAAATTAATTACGAGAAACTGTCGTCCAATAATAAAATTAAGTGTATTTAATGCCAATATTTAGTGCTGCCATCTTTGACATCAATAACAGCTTAGCATCTTTGTGGCGTTGTATCTGAAAATTTTTTCAAAGTCTCTGGTGTAATTTGATTTTATTTTTTCTTAAAGCTACGCCCAGTACAATACAGTTGGTACTTTTGTGAAACATGGAATTAATAAAATCTCTGATTTGGTCTAAGAGTGATTAGATCTTATGGAATCCACAAAATGCCTGGTTTTGTTCAAGGCTAGTAAACTCTGAACTTTGTGGCTACCATATCATTCGTTATAGATCTCCGGAGCTTTCTTTCTTTGCCAAATAAGATCGAAACTTCTTTCCAATGACTTCTTTCCAAAAGGCGTAGTATAATGGATTATTCTACTATGGTATTTCACTCATCCACAATTCCATCAGTTTCGTGAAGATGGCCAATACTGTTTGGATATATATTTCGCCCGAAGCCACGTCAAATCCTGCTGTATACTTGACTTTTAGAGGTAACAAGATACTTCCTCTGCAGTCTCTCAGATTCAGACTAGTGTTTTCAAGGCATCTAGTACTATTGCTCCGAAGAGCAAGATATATGTTATTTCACAAAAGCTAATATCTTTGTTTTTATTTGCACAATAAAGGCTGTCTTCCTTCGACTCTAATCCTGGAAAAAGCAAGATATTAAAGTGTTAATAGTTCGATCAACATTATTAGTTTTATTTTCTACCTGGGTAAGTCTTTATGTTTTCTAAGACACATAACCTTCACTTTTCAAATAGGTCAGGTTATTACATATCGAATTAGGCCCAGCATGATCAGATGGTTAGGATGCTAGACTCGTAAGACGAGGGGGCATTATAAAGTTCGGTCAACCCCATTATTCGTTGATAAAAGAGTATCCCAAGAATCGGCGGTGGGTGGTAATGACTAACTACCTTCCCTCTAGTCTTACACTTCTAAATTAGGGACAAATAGCGCAGATAGCCCTTGTGTAGCTTTCACGAAATTCAAAATAAACCAAACAAATCTGTTGAATTGTTTGATTCTATTTCAAAATCCTCGCTTTAGGCTACACAAATGGCTGTTTGCGAATAGCCGTTCATAATTATGAACTAACTACGACAAGAATGATGGCAGCACCCAACACCAACTCTTGGGCTAATATTGTCTAGCCCAATAATTGGATTTTGTCGTCGCTTTTATAGCGCACCCACGAGTTAAACTTGTAGACTGTGTTTTTCTTGCAACAGGCCACGAACAATGAATGCTTAGGATCACATTCTGAGCACAGAACATGTTGCCCTAAATATTGTGAAGTGAGGTGATCTGATAGTAGAACATACTGAATAACAGAAACAGGGTGCACTGACTCACCTTGTAAAATGTGTATTGTTATATAGTCAGAGATGTTGAGTTACTACTTTTTTGACTGTTTTTATCCAATAGTAGGACACACGGAATTACTTTGAAAATATGTATTGTTCAAAACGGTGACATATTGAGTTACTTTGTTGACTGGTTTTGTCCAATAGGATGACACATTAAATCACCTTGGACATTGCCGCTTTCCAACAGTATGACCTGGTGAGTCTCTTTGTAGGATGGTGTCGCTCAAGAGTGAAAACATTAAGTCACCTTACGATCAACATTGTACACTAATAGCAAACATGAAGACATTTCAGTAGATTAATATTGTTTAACAATAGGACATACTGAGTGAGTTACCTCGTAGATTGGTATTGTTTAACAACAGGACATAATGACTGAGTTAGCTTGTAGATCAATATTGTTTAACAATAGGACATACTGACTGAGTTACCTCGTAGATTGGTATTGTTTAACAACAGGACATAATGACTGAGTTAGCTTGTAGATCAATATTGTTTAACAATAGGACATACTGACTGAGTTAGCTTGTAGATCAATATTGTTTAACAATAGGACATACTGACTGAGTTACCTCGTAGATTGGTATTGTTTAACAACAGGACATAATGACTGAGTTAGCTTGTAGATCAATATTGTTTAACAATAGGACATACTGACTGAGTTAGCTTGTAGATCAATATTGTTTAACAATGGGACATAATTACTGAGTTTACTTGTTGATCAATATTGTTTAACAATAGGACATAATGACTGAGTTACCTCGTAGATTGTTATTGTTTAACAAAAGGACATACTGACTGAGTTACCTCGCAGATTGGTATTGTTTAACAAAAGGACATACTGACTGAGTTACCTCGTAGATCAATATTGTTTAACAATAGGACATACTGACTCAGTTTACTTGTTGATCAATATTGTTTAACAATAGGACATAATGACTGAGTTACCTCGTAGATTGGTATTGTTCAAGTACTTTCCGCTACTTATTTCCAGTTTCGTTTGTTAAACCAATCCAACAAAATTTGGCTTGTGTTTTATTAGTGCTATCTAGTGATTCCAAATTTAGTTATACACATGTTAATTAATTTTAACAATGCCGGATCAAGCCAGATATAAAAGGAACGGCTTTAAGCGTTATAAGAGTACGGAAAGATACTGCAGACGTAACATTAACTTTTGGCAAGAAGGGAGACAGGAACATTAAGTCTGGGCTGCGTTACGGTGGCTCGGTAATGATTAAAAAACAAAACATTTTTTTTTATTTAGCTATCCTCGATAAACCCATCAATTTATTATAGTGTGGTGCCATCTATTGGCTCTGCGAAAGAGTACAATGAGTGAACCAATTATTAAAATAACAATATGTTTTCAAGAATACATTTTTCTTATCTTTCTATTATTCTCTTGCGTTTATTTTTTAAGGGTTTATGACATTAAATTTCGTGGTTTGATCCTTCACAGCACGTGCACAGAAGGCTCACTGTACAGTCGTGGACTTAAGAACAAACATTTTTCTTGTTTCATTCTATTCCTTTTATACCTCACATAAAGCCATTCTCCTTTTGTTAGTCATCTGTTTTAAATTATTTCGCAACAGTTTTTACAGTACGGTTTCTTAACCAGTTCCCTATATTATGAAGGTTGTGTTTTTCTGTTTTAACTTCATTTCGTATCACCTACCAGTTCTGCATATTAACTTGGGACCATCTGTATAATTCAACTTTTTGTAGGTAGAAGAACGTTAGCTCTATACGTAGAAACCGAAACTTTAAAGACAACTCCTGAAGACTGGCTTGACGTTGATTGATCACGAGAAAGAGTTTTCTTTTGTTTTTGAATAATCGTTAACTTCCATCAGTACGATATACATAGGTAACAATTGTCAAGCGCTTCTGATATAACCGTAAATTATGATAAGAAGTTTCGCATGGTTAAAAAGTGATATAAATTTTCCATCGCTCCGCCTACGTGTTCGTAAGTTCGCTAATCAAGCAGCTTGTCTGATATGTTGGTGGTCTTCTGTAAAATATTGTTATTGGAGTATTTCTTTCCACCTGGTGGTGCGAATTATAAATTCTACAGGTGACGTTTTGCGGGAAAAAAACACAGAAACTGTTGTAATAAACAGATCGTGGATGACGTGTTCCCTTTTTTAAAGTAAAATAAAGTTAACGTTTATAAACTTGGTCAAATAGATTACGTTAAAAGCAAAACACTTAGAAAACGTATGATTTTAAGATATGATCTGAAAATATGACATTAGACCAAGTATTCCAAGCTCAATGAGAAATATAAATTGTACATTTATTTCTGATGCAGTAAATAGCTATCAAGATACAATACTTTATGGTTGTATTTTCTTTCTAACTCATTTTTTTACTGTATTTTTTATTATCGTGGTTTTAACACAAGAGTTTCATTATTTTATTATTTAGCAGCTGTAGTGACCGATAGAATGGCTTTGTGGTTGGGTTTTTTTTTCAAGTACAAACATTTAGCTCATGACCCCATCTTCTGACCGATTTGAAATATAATTACAGCCCCAGATATTAAACGGTCACTTTAGAGACTCTATAAAGATTGAAGCACAGATGCCCTCGATTTAGAACTTCTGACCAAAGGGAGAACATAATTTAGCAGCATTTAACCGATTAGTAGGATAAACTATTACAGTTATTATAAACAGTTGAAAGTGTGAAACATTTCAGTGACGTGTTGCAGCTCGAACCCTGGGTTTTCAGATTATCCACAACTGGACATATTAAAATTGCTGGAACATGGCTGGTCCGAAAGCTTTTAATTCCATTCAAATGAAATATATTTCAAATATATTTGTTCTCCGCTATTACTGCGGTATGTCTCCGGATTTACAACGCTAAAATCAGCGGTTCGATTCCCCTCGGTGGGCTGAGCAGATAGTCCGGTGTGGCTTTGCTATAAGAAAAACACACACTCAAATATATTGCGGTATATATATTTACTTGACTTTGAGTTTTACATCACACAACGCTGAAGAAACTTCAGTGTTTTAAATCAAATTTTAGAAGGCTAGCTTAGTTGTTCGTCAAGACAGTAAAGTTAATTTAAATAAAATGAATAATAATACAATTATATTAATGATAAATTAATAAAAAATATTGTGTTTCTTTCTTTACCCTAGTTTTGACGTGTAAATAAGTTCAATGAACTCGATAATAATTACAATTCACTCACGTAATGTGTAACCATACCATAATAGTTGTTGTCCATAACAAATGGACGATATTAGTAGCTCCTGAACCACAACTCTAAGAACTCGCATGACCAGGTGGTTAGGACACTTGATTTACAATCTGTAGGTCGTGGGTTTGAGTTGTCGTCCCACCAAAGGTGCTCATCCTTTCAACCATGGAGGCGTTGTAACTTGAGGGTCAATCCTACTATTGCTTGATAAAAAAGTAGCCCAAAAGCTGACAGCGGGTGGTGATGACTAGTTGTCTTCTCTTTAGTCTTTCAAAATAAACCAAACTGCAACTCTCTACGCTGTAACGAAGCCCATGTGATAAACCCTGGTGTCGAATATGGCAGGCTAGACTAAACTGATTTTATATCTTCGCTTTTGCTGAAACGTTCTTGAAATGATGTTAGAGTAACATTATGCTTAACCTGAAAGACGGTGAGCATATAGCCTTTAACAATACATTAAAGGATATGCCGTCTTTCAGGTTATAAATCTTTCAGAGAGGGGGCTTGTTAGGTTTGCTTCTACCTTGTTGTCAGGTCCGGCATGGTCAGGTGGTTAGGACGCCCACTTCTTAATCTAAGGGTCGCGGGTTCGAATCCCCATCACAGCAAACGTGCTCGCCATTTCAGCCGTGGGGGCGTTATAAGTGACGGTCAATCCCACTATTCCTTGGTAAAAATAGTAGTCAAAGAAGTGGCGTTGGTGGTAATAACTAGCTGTCTTCCCTCTAGTGTTACACTGCTAAATTAGGGACGGGTAGCGCAGATAGCTTTCGTGTAGCTTTACGCGAAATTCAAACAATCAACTCTGTTTTTGTTCCTACTATCAGTTCGCACCAATACTCGTGGTACTACAATAACCTCGAGAACAATGTGAAATTAATACAAATAAAACTACTTTCTCTGGTAGTTCATATATTTATGACCTAAAAACTAGTTGTGACTATAAGAACAGGATCTAGTGTTTTGTTTTCTCCTTCTAATGAAAGTGTCATTCATTCAGCCACAGCGACCTCTATTATTTTAAAACTGAGATAGTTCTCTTGCATAAATTGCCATAGTGATAGTACAGAGTTGATTGTTTGTTTTCGGATTTCTCGTAATGTTACACAAGATGTATCTGCAAATAAAGAAAGCCAGCCATGCTTCAGGCAGTAGAGAGCTTTAGGGATCAAAGGGTTAGTTAGGGGCGTGGCAAAAAATAAAACGTTTGCGACTATGGAAGTCAAAACACAGAGAATATAAAAAAAAAATTAAAGGACAATACTTCAGATAGGAAGGACTGTTGGAAGGACATAACATTTTATCGGGGATGTGTTCCCCACGTCGGTGGACATGCTCCTGTTGGGTAACATTTTTTGCTTATCCAATAATTTGAAGTTTATTTTTTGCCTACATATTATTCTACGTTTCTCAGAGAACTTTCTATAACAAAAAGAAAGAAAAGAAAAATAATTCGTTATCACTTTTACACTTTTATCTTTAGCCACTATTAGTGAAAATAGGGTAGACCGTTATTAGTGAAAGTAGGGTAGATCATTATTAGTGAAAGTAGGGTAGACCGTTATTAGTGAAAGTAGGGTAGACCATTATTAGTGAAAGTAGGGTAGACCGTTATTAGTGAAAGTAGGGTAGACCGTTATTAGTGAAAGTAGGGTAGATTTTTTAAAAAAATCCCGTTATGAAATAACTTAGTCAAACTATCTTCGTTAGCCTCAGTAGAGAAGCAAGCAAAGGATCAAAATATTGTACTCTTGTTACGTTTATCATTAGAGATCAAGAACTGTCTTTGAGTGTACGAGCCCTAGAATATAACAGCCGTGTTATGGTAAAGGTAACACACACACATATAACAAAAATATGAAACAAAACATACATGACAGAAAAAATTAAAAACCCTCAAAATTCATCTCACTGGAAACTGAGTTTTTGAAGTCAGTAAAACAGAAACGATAGATACTTGTTTTATTTATATCGGAATATTAAGTTTCATTTTATATCACAGTATTCTGTTTTATTTAAATCGGAATATTAAGTTTCATTTTATATCACAGTATTCTCTTTTATTTAAATCGGGATATTCTGTTTTATTTATATCGGAATATTCTGTTTTATTTTCTATCACGATATTTTGTTCTATTTAAATCGGGATATTTTGTTCTGTTTATATCGGAATATTTTGTTTTATTTTCTATCACGATATTCTGTTCTATTTAAATCGGAATATTCTGTTCTATTTAAATTGGAACATTCTGTGCTATTTAAATCGGGATATTCTGTTTTATTTTCTTTCTGGACATTCTGTTTTGTTTTCTATCGGGACATTCTGTTTTATTTTATATCAGATACTCTGTTTTACAGCAGTGTTATCGATATTTTTAGCACAAGAGCACATAACACTGTACAATAGTGATGACATCACTAGAAACATCAGGAAGCCCAGAAACTTTGTGAAGCGTATGTATATGCGTATGTTTATGTTATCAATATTTCCCCTTAAGACTTACCACATCTATAGGAAAATTCTCGCCTTATGAAAATAAAGCTATTATTTTCCGGATGGTGGATGTCGGAGTTCAAGGTCAGTAACTATTGCTACAATAAAACATTTCAAAAGTCAATCGTCACATCCAATTTAATTTTAAGAGTCGGAGACGCGAGATATTTAAAAAGTGAAGAACCTGTAGCATCTCACGACTTGAACTGCTTGTTGTTGTTTTTTTTTAATTTCACGCAAAGCTACTCGAGGTCTATCTGCACTAGCCGTCCCTAGGAAGGAATGACAGATGCAATGAAAAAGCGACATCTGTTGACAATAAACGTAGAAATATAGTGGAGTTTTAAAGTAGCTTTTAAGATCGTTGTTTTCTTACATACTGCGTGGTTAATGTTAACTACTAAAAGTAGAAAGAATAATTGTTAACAGATCTTTATGGCACATTTAATTTTTATAGGCCTAAAAGCTTAAATATCTGCACTTTCCATATCCGTATCTCATGCTACTGTTTGCAGGTTTTCTTTCTAACCATGCAGTGATTGTGCACAAAATAGACATTTATTCGTTCAGTCCCTAGTCAGTGGTATGGTATGGATATATGATATTTTACTAAATACAGGTACAGTTTCAGAGAGCAGCAATGGTGATTTCATCTAGTGTTTTACTGATAATATTCTGTCTATTAATTTCCAATACTATGTCAGCTTCTGGCGTTCAAACTGTGAGACTGAGGACTGCTAGTACTTGTTAGTATTAGGAGTAACTGATTAGAATATAGAAAGGGAGGGGAGATTTACTGTAGGCTTAACATTGCTGCGTAATTTACTATTAAGTGTATGGTCTGTACAAAAAACCTTTCATTTGCAGTAGAAGAAATAACTCAGAAAAAAAAACAAAACAAGTTGTGTTATTACCTTTTAATTCTTATTAATAATATTAGTTGTAGAGTTGTGACTAAATATTGGCTTAACTAAACGATTTTTGAAGTTGTTTCTTATGAAATAACTAACCCAACAGTTTGTTGAATAAATAATTTATCGAATAGTTTGTTCAATAAATATTTAGTCCAATAGATGGCACAACAATCTTATTGTTAATCGTGTGTCGCTTCGCATGGCGGAATTTTTTGTTTTCTGCGTGTGACATTCTGCTGGTTACCTAGACGATTATTTAGTATTGTTTTGTTGAATGGCCAGTTACTGGTGCTTTGTCTAAGACAATAAAAATTTAATTCGACATTATATGGCCGTTTTTAGCTTTTAAAATACGGTTTATTTTTTCTGGAGGAAAGCCACACCCACAGAGATGGATCGAGCCTCATAACTTAGCGTTTATCTCCTTAGACTTACTGTTGCTCCATCGAGGGGCTTAAAATACAACCACATATTGACTTCAAAACAACACACTACAGCGTCAAATAAAACGCAGTGAAAATTATAACTGAATAAAAACAATGTTATTGTGCTTTTGTCAGAGCTGATAACAATATAAACAGCATACCATCTGCTTTTGGCCTGTTTTCTTCAAAACTACAAACAACACTCAGGGACGTAGATCCTGGGGGGATGAGGGTATACATCCCCCTTCATTTTAGGTGGGGGGTATGGTGCATACAATCATCCCCTCTACAGTTTGTTCTGTTAAATTGTTTTATTGCATCACAGGTCTACAAATTGTGTGTTTGTTCTTGTGATTCTCGTGTTCTTACCAATCGAATTACATAATTAGGCCTAGATGTAGGCTTTTCAGTAGCCGAAATGTATATCTTTAATATAGGCATGCTTCTAAGCTTTTCGATCTAAGCAATAGTTCGTAAGTATCAGTCAGTAGGCCTAAGTATACATGCAAGTATCGTAGCAACAAGATTACTCTGTGACTGCATGTTTACAGCTTTCAGGTTCACGTAATCACAGATTACCAATTTGCAAACTGAACAGCACACATAAGTGGTTGCAAAAACCATCCACCCCCATCGGGTGTAAAAAATCTACGTCCGTGACAACACTATAGGCTTAACATTGTTGTGGAAATTGCTATTCATTGTCTGAGCTAGGTTATACAACAATCTTTTACTTGCAGTAACAAAAATAATTTTAATAATATTTCTATAGTTATTTAACTTTTAAAGTTTAAAATAGGAATAATAATTTTGGACCACTCTGTAATATTACATAGTAAAGAGGGTGAACTATCGTTGTTAGACCATAGGACTCCCAGCGCGGAACCCATCTTGGATTTGTAGTATTTTACATATCTTTGGATTTCAGAAATGTGCTACAGTCAATATGAATAACCGTTAGAATTAACGTATTTTTCATTTCGAGACAAGAAATATGATATACAGTTTGTTTGTTTGTTTTTGAATTTCGCACAAAGCTAAACGAGGGCTATCTGCGCCAGCTGTCTCTAATTTAGCAGTGTAAGGAAAAGCAGAGGGTGTCAAAGAACTAAATATATCGACAGCCTCAATAACTATGTCACCAAGAACTCAATGAGCAACATCGAGTTGATAAGGAGGATTGACAACAGAGAAGTCTGGCATGACATGGTCGTCGATGTCTGCCGCAGATTTGACACATGAAGAAGAAAAAGAATTCTAGAGGTAAGGCAGCTAGTCGTCACCACATACCACCAACTCTAGGGCTACTCTTTTTTTGCTAACGAATAGTGGGATTTATCGAAACATTCTCACGCTCCTACGGCTGAAAGGACGAGCATGTTTGGTGCCACGGGGATTCGAACCCGTGGATTACGAGTCGAGCGCTTTAACCACCTGGCCTTGCTGGGCTATACAGTTTGCTGGCAATCCTAACATTTATCGATTTCTGATTATAGATGGCAGTGCTTTACTTATACTTCAAATAAGTCTAACAAAATTATTCTTTGACTGAGAGGGGTTGAGTGTCATGGCTTAAAACATTGAGTACAAATATTTTATTTTTGGAAAAAAAAAGTTGTTTTTGTTTATTTTGTTTTTTTACTTCCGTAATGTGATTTCTGCTTCCCTGTATAGTGCTGCCATGAAGTCATCTCGCATGTTTATTTTGTTTTTTTACTTCCGTAATGTGATTTCTGCTTCCCTGTATAGTGCTGCCATGAAGTCATCTCGCATGTTTGTTTTGTTTTTTACTTCCGTAATGTGATTTCTGCTTCCCTGTATAGTGCTGCCATGAAGTCATCTCGCATGTTTGTTTTGTTTTTTTACTTCCGTAATGTGATTTCTGCTTCCCTGTATAGTGCTGCCATGAAGTCATCTCGCATGTTTGTTTTGTTTTTTTACTTCCGTAATGTGATTTCTGCTTCCCTGTATAGTGCTGCCATGAAGTCATCTCGCATGTTTGTTTCTGATAAAATGAAATAGAATGTCGTATTTTATAGCTTTAGTGGTCACATCCTTCTTACGTTGACTTCCGGTGCGACATATGCTAATTAACCGTTAGATACGACAGAAATTCTGTCAGATCAAGCTTTGATTAACGTAAGATCTTACTTATTTATTAGTATTCTGAGTTTTATAGAATGTTCCACCCACTGGCACAGAGATATGTCTGCGGGACTCACACCAATAAAAAAACTACTTTTCGAAACCCGTGGTGGGCAGAGCGCACAGAGCCCATTTATCAATCATTTATAATTCATAAATTAATCAATTTGTAGAATGCTATCATCAACTCTGTTTTATAATCTTCAGTTTGGTGATCTCTCTTTAATCAAGGGATACTTATCATAATTTGTTAATAACGTCGTGATTTGGAGTGCTCCTAGAAGACTAGGGGGATCTAATTTATGAAATGTTTTTGTACTCTTAGGGTAAGCCATAAAACCAAAACAAAATTTAGGCCTTGATTCAAGGTAGCTTTTATTTATTGAACGACCCAATATTTAAGTTTTTCATATCTTTTTCACCCCTGATAATTGGGAATGTTTTGGTTATATTAGGCTTAACTGCAAGTTACAGTGGATTGCAGATTGGGAATACCTTGATATTGACGGGTTTAATTACAGAATATACTGGGTTGGTCATTTGGAATGTCTTGGTGATATGTTCAGTTACAGATTATACTAAACTGGTCACTTGGAATGTCTTGGTGATATGTTCAGTTACAGATTATACTAAACTGGTCATTTGGA
This sequence comes from Tachypleus tridentatus, assembly GCF_004210375.1. Taxonomy (NCBI): domain Eukaryota; kingdom Metazoa; phylum Arthropoda; class Merostomata; order Xiphosura; family Limulidae; genus Tachypleus; species Tachypleus tridentatus. The sequence continues at coordinate 46,733,335 of NC_134829.1, read as the reverse complement.
ATGTCTTGGTGATATGTTCAGTTACAGAATATACTGGGTTGGTCATTTGGAATGTCTTGGTGATATGTTCAGTTACAGATTATACTAAACTGGTCATTGGGAATGTCTTGGTGATATGTTCAGTTACAGATTATACTGGGTTGATCATTTGGAATGTCTTGGTGATATGTTCAGTTACAGATTGAACTGGACTGGTCATTGGGAATGTCTTGGTGATATGTTCAGTTACAGAATATACTGGGTTGGTCATTTGGAATGTCTTGGTGATATGTTCAGTTACATATTATACTAAACTGGTCATTGGGAATGAGTTGGTGATATGTTTAGTTACAGATTGAACTGGACTGGTCATTGGGAATGTCTTGGTGATATGTTCAGTTACAGATTATACTAAACTGGTCATTGGGAATGTCTTGGTGATATGTTCAGTTACAGAATATACTGGGTTGGTCATTTGGAATGTCTTGGTGATATGTTCAGTTACAGATTATACTAAACTGGTCATTGGGAATGTCTTGGTGATATGTTCAGTTACAGATTATACTGGGTTGATCATTGGGAATGTCTTGGTGATATGTTCAGTTACAGAATATACTGGGTTGGGCATTTGGAATGTCTTGGTGATATGTTCAGTTACAGATTATACTAAACTGGTCATTTGGAATGTCTTGGTGATATGTTCAGTTACAGAATATACTGGGTTGGTCATTTGGAATGTCTTGGTGATATGTTCAGTTACAGATTATACTAAACTGGTCATTGGGAATGTCTTGGTGATATGTTCAGTTACAGATTGAACTGGACTGGTCATTGGGAATGTCTTGGTGATATGTTCAGTTACAGATTATACTAAACTGGTCATTGGGAATGTCTTGGTGATATGTTCAGTTACAGATTATACTGGGTTGATCATTTGGAATGTCTTGGTGATATGTTCAGTTACAGAATATACTTGGTTGGTCATTTGGAATGTCTTGGTGATATGTTCAGTTACAGATTATACTAAACTGGTCATTGGGAATGAGTTGGTGATATGTTTAGTTACAGATTGAACTGGACTGGTCATTGGGAATGAGTTGGTGATATGTTTAGTTACAGATTGAACTTAACTGGTCATTGGGAATGTCTTGGTGATATGTTCAGTTACAAATTGAACTGGACTGGTCATTGGGAATGAGTTGGTGATATGTTCAGTTACAGATTGAACTGGACTGGTCATTGGGAATGAGTTGGTGATATGTTCAGTTGCAGATTGAACTGGACTTGTTTGGAAATGTATTGGAGATGAAAGGTTTAATAACAAATAAAACTAATCACTCTGAATGTCGTGATGCTAGTACAAGTTTAATTATTAGGTAAAAATGGACTAAGTATTTGAATAAAGTGTTAAGACTTACAAAGACCGATCGTTTTCAGAAACTTCAAATATTTAAAGATATGACTTCCACTTAACCTGTTCTTGTTACTTATCATATTTGCATGACTGAAAAAACAAAGGTTTTTGGTGTACAAAAAAAAACACCATAAAGGTTTCTGTTCTCTCCTAATAACCACTGGATTGTTTTACGTATCAAACCTTCATATGATCGAACAAACAGGTTTATTTTATATGAAACCTTTTTATTTTGTATCTAAACATTTTTAAAAAGTTTCAACCAATACTGTTAAACCTTATCTAATAATGAACATCTTAGGTGTGAAAAATAGAGAGGCCAAAAAGAGATTCAATGTAGGATTAAATAAATATAATAAAAATCAGTGACCAAACTGACAGCTACACTTATAACATTGATAATATTTTTACAGTAAATATTCATTTATTAGTTAGGCCGCGTAATATTTTGTCATTGCTGTTCAGCATGGGACTTGGGGATGGGTAAGACAAAATACGTGACCTGGCTAACTGATGAATAAATGTTTGCTATAAATGTCTTATCAACGCTATAAGTGTAGCTACCAGTTTAGTCGCCGACTTTGATTTTAATTCTATAAGTCGCACCATCTCTTTTAACACTTAAGGTGTTTTTGATTAGACATCACGACGATTTGTGAACATAAAACAACAAGTAAAAAACTGACACTACAGGCATGCGCATTAGGTTCTGATCGAAATTTAGCGGTTCTTTGTTGAATAATCTTGCCCGTGTAACTTATATTTAGGTCAAATTTGACACATAACTGTAGTTTATAAGGACCTAACAGTTTGCCAAGCTGAAAATAAAGCAAAACCATAAAAAGTTTCTATCAGGTATATTTCCGTTTCTTTTTCCAGTGAGAGACAAAAAAGTGCATAATTTAATAAAAACTGGATGTTTTATATCTCGTGTATTTCGTAATGGATAGCCTAGAAATTTGACATGTCAAGGAAGAGTCCAGTGTAGCACATTCACAAAAAATATTTAATAGTTTGGATTGCTACATTTTGAGCTACAGAAGGTGGAATGTCGTTAAATTATTACCCAACACACAACGTGTCCTACAGGTTGTATTTGACTACCCGACACGTTGCCGCACGTCTTAATAAATGAAAAACTAATGCGGTGGAATTAGTTCTATATCTCTGTGATCTCATCAAAGTCATTAAGATTTCCAAACCATTTGTGTTTGCCGACATTTATGACGTTCGTCTATTACTATATCGTCTACATCTAAAAACTGGACATACATTTTCGGATGTCTCTTCTCTAATAACTTCCAGGCGTCTGTACTCGCTGAATATACAAAGAACGTTAAGCACATTTATTAGCACTAATTAAAAGTAATAAACAGGCTGTTGGCTGTGTTTGTGAATCTACAACGTTCCTTTGGTTCTCGGTTGTTGTTTTTTTTTTTTTATATTTATTATTTCATTCGCCCACTTCCCAGAATGCTGACATCTTGGGTAGTAAGAAGATAGTCAGAAGCTCGGAAACCATGTTGAATAATAGCTGATTCATTGTATGGGGTATGTTGCGCATGCTCTTTAATCATTTAACTCAAATGACAAACTGTAGAGCCCACGAAGCTACGGTCACACCTTGGACATACAAATTCATAAATGGCGTAAGAGCGCTGAGTTTTCGGAACATTGTCTTTAAAGCTAAAGTAATTACTTAAACGAAATATCGGTTTAAACGATGGTTAGTGAATTCCAAAACATTACGCGTATTATTATACAATGTATTCCAAAACATTACGTGTATTATTATACAATGTATTCCAAAACATTACGCGTATTATTATATTAGGTTGAGGAATAATTCGTGAGCGTTTTTAAATAATTTCATTCAAGCATTACATGCAAGACTATACAATACTTCAATGCATGAACACATTACACCCAAAACATTTATTATGATACTTTATTACATGTAATACCTAGGTATATTGTATGCATTGTTTTAAACGAAATTGCAAGAAATTAAATGCGAAAAGCAGATGGTGTCGAAAATGCTCGATTTTGTCCACTTGACATTCCATTTAATGAGCTGAAATTGAAAGCAAAAATTAAAGACATATGAAAATCAAACACACCATCTATTAGAGCAAAAAATTATCTCCCAAATGACATGAAATATTTTGCGAAAGCGTTTCATTTATGAATATATTTTTTTAACTTGAGAAAACGCTCACGAATTATTCCTCAACCCAATACAATGTATTCCAAAACATTACGTGTATTATTATACAATGTATTCCAAAACATTACGTGTATTTTTACACATTGTATTCCAAAACATTACATGTACTATTATATTTTGTATTCCGAAAGCTTGTTTGTATTATTATATATTGTATTCCGAAAGCTGCTCCTAACTATCAGTTGCATATTTTACCTTACATGTGTGTGTTCTTGTTTAATGAATTTCTCAACATGCGAAAAACTAAACACAAAGAAGCACGTGGATTAACGTTTCTAGCACATACTTTAATACGTCACAAAAGTAACTTTATTTTGACAAAATCTATTAATAGATTAATATTGAGTGTGTCTGTGTGATTTCTTATAGCAAAGCCACATCAGGCTGTTTGCTGAGTCCACCGAGAGGAACTTATACTGAGAAACACGTTAATAACCTTTAGATTGAGAAAATCACTGTTTATATATAAACTGTGTGAAACTTACCCAAAATTGAGAAACACGTTGTTTATATAGACTGTGGGAAACCTAGCCAAGACTGAGAAACCCATTGCTTTTATATAGACTGTGTAAACTTACAAGAGGTTGAGAAACTCATTGTTTATATGGACTGTGTAAACTTACCCAAGATTGAGAAACCTATTGTTTATATATAAACTGTGTGAAATTTACCCAAGATTGAGAAACCCATTGTTTATATATAAACTGTGTGAAATTTACTCAAGATTGAGAAACCTATTATTTATATATAAACTGTGTGAAACTTACCCAATATTGAGAAACCCATTGCTTTTATATAGACTGTGTAAACTTACAAGAGGTTGAGAAACCCATTGTTTATATGGACTGTGTAAACTTACCCAAGATTGAGAAACCCATTGTTTATATGGACTGTGTAAACTTACCCAAGATTGAGAAACCCATTGTTTATATAGACTGTGTAAACATACCCAAGATTGAGAAACCCATTGTTTATATAGACTGTGTGAACTTATCCAAGATTGAGAAACCCATTGTTTATATAGACTGTGTAAACTTATCCAAGATTGAGAAACCCATTGTTTATATAGACTGTGTGAACTTGCCCACAGTTTAAGATACTTTTCGAAGTTTTTAAAATCGTATTAAGCTTCCTTTGTCCACAAAATCTACGTTTGTTTTCTCTCATGGGTTTGTTACAGCCTGAGGATTATAACACTCAACTCCAGTTTACGGGTAGTAGGATCGAAACACGTCGCCGAACAAGCTTGCACGTTCATTACAAGATAGTGTCGACGATCGGTGTTACTGTTCGATGTTAAAATCTAAGTTATATATTGAAAAGTTGGCTGCCATAAATTCATGTCTCTGTCACTTCACATAGAACTAAGTTGCCATAGAGCAGTTTCGCGCGAAATTCAAATAAACAAACTTTCTTCATCCATATGTCAAATGAACAGAAGAATGCTAATGAGAACATTTTTCCTGGAAGGGTTCGGAGCGAGTGCGGTTTACTCCAACACTAATGTAGTATCATCACAAGCATTTGCCAGTAAGTAAAACTACAGTACAGACAGGTCCAACTGAACGTGACCCTTGCTGGTCTATAAGACCAACTTCCCAATAGGGAGGTGAAGATGTGTTAAATGTCTAGAAAGTAGATGTGGATGTTACTTTGAAGACATCGATCTATAAATAAAGTAACACCACCATTAGGTTTGTTTGTTTTGAATTTTCGCGACATACAACAACACAAACGTGCAAATAAAGTAACACCACCATTTGGTTGGTTTGGTTGGAATTTTTGCGACATACAACAAACACCAATGAGCAAATAAAGTAACACCATCATTTGGTTGGTTTGTTTTGAATTTTCGCGACAAACAATAAGAGAGCTGGCTACCCACGCTCACCGTCTCTAATTTAGCAGCGATAGACTACAAAGAAGGCAGCTAGTCAACACCGCCTACTGTCAAGTGTTGGGCTACTCTTTTATCAATAAATTGACCGTCACGTTATAAAGTTCCCATGTCTGAAAGGACGGCCACGTTCGGTGAAGGGTATTTGAACTTACGACTGTTAAATTGGTAGCCGAGTGTTTTGATTCACCAGACCACGCCAGACGTTTTCAGTTGAAATGTAATGTTTTAGTCAGTTAAAGGAAAGTTTAGATGCTATCTTTAAAAGACCAATCAGCAAGGTTTCCATCACGTTTCGTCACTGTTATAATAACTTGTGGCGTTCTTTTGCAGATAGTCTGACAAGACTCACGTATATACAATTAATCGCCATAGTAACGAGATAAAATATAGTTACCTAATTATACTCATTGTACAATAACTTTCACCTTGTTTTCACAATGCTTACCTCCCAAAGGTTTCGATACCTGTGGTGTGCAGGGCACACATAACCCATTTTGCAGCTTTATGTTTATCTACCAACAAACAAGCATAATATTTACATTTTTAGAGTAACATAAATTGTTCAATTTATGATTGTTCACTAGAAATTCAGGGAACGTAAAAAATGCTTCAACGTCAGAATTTCATATCAGAGGAAACGCAGTACAAGTTGGAAATGATGTATAAGCTAACCAATCAAATGCTCTGACACACAGTGAGAGATTCTAAATAAACTGTAGCCATTCTGTTCAAAGTAATGTCTTAGAACTTCCCATGAGTAATGCAAGCTTAGTATGCTAGAGTCGTTGGCTGAACATCTTGTCGAAGACCAAAAACCAAATTTTAAAGAAGCCAGCAGATATGTTTAATTATATTTTTATTAATGCGTAAATATTATACTTAATGTTAATGCCTTATGACATTTTTGCCAGCTTGAAAAAGGCGTTCACGTCATAACAACTGTTGTTTTTGTTGCGTCCCTGTTGGGCTGATGAGCTCTGGACTGGGTGAAACGCGTTGTCGGCAATAGATATTGTGAACACAATGTGGTTTCAATACTCTTATTTTATACTCTTTTAATAATTTAAAGTCCCTAAGGTATTAGATAAAGAATGTTTGTTTTTGAATTTTGCGCAAAGCTACTCGAGGGCTATCTGCGCTAGCCGTCCCTAATTTAGCAGTGTAAGACTAGAGGGAAGGCAGCTAGTCATCACCACCTATCCCCATCTCTTGGGCTACTCTTTTACCACCAATGAATAGTAGGGTTGACTGTCCCATTATAACGTCCCCATGGCCGAAAGGGCAAAATGTTTGATGTTTTAGGGATTCAAACCTGCGACCGTCAGATTATGAGTCGAACGTCTTAACAACCTGGTCATGCCGGGTCAATAAAGAATGTATCATTAAAAATAAAATAAATCGAGTGCTATTGTTTCATCTTCAATAGCACAGATGTATGTCTGAGGACTGACACCACTAACAATCGGGTTTAGGCACCTGCGGGCAGAGCACAGATAGCTTATGTGTAGCTTTGTGCTTAATTTCAAACAAACAAAACTATTGTTTTATAACAAGTATAATTAATTAATTAATTACACCACAACAGATATGTTTGTGGCATCAATATGATGAAAAAACAATAAACAAAAGCTCACGTTCTCTTATGAAACGGATTCACGTTATAGATCCTAGTGATCTAAGAGGAATATTCTGCTCTATATTGATACACTGCATATGTTCTGAAATTCTACTTGTACGTATTTGTTGTAATAATATCATCAACAAAGCTGTAAAACAGATGTGATCTGACGTTGTTCGAGTTTTGATTGACAAAAACTCCAGAAACGTTTTTTTTTTAAATTTGCTACGTAAGTGTTAAATCAGTTTTATAGCCAAACGAACTGAGGAACCCGTCTTTTGTCCGGGCTATGAACATTTTTTTTTAACGTGTGGGTAGATGCTCTGATAGATAGTACAAAAGTTTTAACTTTCATACAATTTATTTACAAAATAATATATTATAACCTCAATCAAAGTTTATTTAAGCCTTAATAACGCAATATGTGTATAGTTAAAATATGGTACACGTTTCTCGACGGTTGGATGAGTTCGTAGGAAGAGGTAGCGACAAAAGTTGTGGCTGTAGGAGCGCTTTCTGTTATCCACTTTCAACACCCACCTCTTAATGGTTTTTTACATTGTTTCATGTCAGTAATTATTTGGTGGTCACTGACTGCGGAAGCGTCTTACTGGATAAAGTTGAAAGGTCACAGATCAAAGTAGGAAGTGGATATAACTCAAGAAACGGTTCTTCCTATCAGCGTTATGATAGTTGTTGGAGTACAAGTTTCATCTCAGTTTATGCATTACTGTTGTAGTAGAGGTAGCCATTTGTTTTATTGCAAACCGCTATAGAGAGTGCTAGCGCACTCTCTGAGATGTATAAGACGTTTATGTGTCTTCTCTCAGATGATGAATATGATGTGTTATAGAAAATTTAATGCATGTGCGTGTTTTTAATAGCAAAGCCACTTCGGACTATTTGTTGTGTCCACAGAGAGAAATCTAACCCATAATTTTAGCGTTGTAACTCTGAAGACTTACCACTGTCCCACCAGCGGATAGAACATTTAAAAAAAATTGTCTACAGTGTCAGAACGAAGCGTCATCTATAAAGAGTAATAAGCACCTAATACCAGCAATAATTGGGGTGCAGGAGGTTCTAAACCCATTAGTAGCATGTCTTTTGTTCCATACTACCACCTTAAAAAGTTTTACTAAAACTGACCCAACGACCTAGGAGTAGTTAGATAAATGACAAACAGACAGACACATAGATTATTATTTGCATTTAATATACGTAGATGAAATATTTTCGATATGTTTCCTCTATATTGGTAGAGAAAAGTCTTGCATCTGAATTCCTATGTGTGTCCGTACATATATACATATTACTGTTTTTGGAATCGCTGGTTAACAACAGACTGTAAGCCTTTAAATTTAGACGTTTTAAGAAGAATACGTGGAACTTCTTGTAAATACACACATTAAAGCAAAACAAGCAGCTAATCAACCACATGAAATGTTGATAAACTATAAAACCCAGCTGTACTAACATGTTGGGTATTATAACCAGAGGTTACACGGATATTTGTTGTTAAATAACTTATTTGTTTGCCGTTAAACACAAAACTACAAAATAGATCGTCTATGCTGTGTCTACCAAAGGTATCGTAACATGGATTTTCGCGTTATATGCCTTTAGACTTATTGCTTAGCCACTGTGGGGGGTGAACTTTTAAGTAACGTTACCCCTGAAATGTTAGTAAAAAATACTGGGAATCACACCAAACGAAATTGGTACGTTTACATTTTAACTGATACCGTCTTCCATTTACATTTACATTTCGTGAGAGTCGAACTGGAAGAGCTCTGTTTCATGAACTCCCAACTATTTTTCCTTCTCACTTTTTAATGCTTTGTAAAGAGCACTGATGTTAATAAGGCTGTCCATCCGTTACATCAGTATTGAAGACTTGAAGCAATTAAAAAGGCCACAATTCTCGGACCACTGTAATATGTCTCCTCCACGCAATCCAAATGTGGCCAGTTTTAACATCATGCAAGAAGGTATCTTTGTACCAAATCCTTTGAAAATTGGTCAAAATATAGCAGAGTAACTGACCAAGATTTCCCAAATTAATTTCTTTTGTGTGACTTATGACCTCACTAAAAAGGCTCAAAATGAGCGAATCTAATTTTCCAGTTTATGTCAAGGTGTTAGGCGCATAAAAATTATACTTCTGACGGTTTTCATCTCGACTGTTGTGTATATGATCGCACAGGGACCTAAGTTATACATTTGTGAGTTATTTAACCTCTGACTATATAAAATCCTTAAAAATACTAAAAATAAAAAATGAAAAAAATCTGGACAAAGATATAATCCTAACAAGTTTCAAACCAATCCGCCAACAAGTGAGGGATTGCAGTCGATTGAAAAGTGTTCGTTTATTTCAGACATAATGTGAGTGGTTCAAAAACTGTCTGTTATATTTAGTTTGCTTGTTTGTTTGGAATCTCAGTATACAGTTACACAAAGGCTAATATGCATAGTCTTTTATAATTGGGAACTAATACACTATAGCGAAGGCACCTAGTTAAAAACAGGGGCCCGGCATGGCCAGGTGGCTTGCAATCTGAGGGTCGCGGGTTCTAATCCTCGTCATACCAAACACAGTTGTCCTATCAACCGTGGCAGCGTGATAATGTGCGGTCAATCTCACTATTCGATGGTAAAAGAGCACTCCAAGAGTTGGCGGTGGGTGGTGATGACTAGCTGCTTTCAATCTAGCCTTACACTACTAAATTAGGGACGACTAGCGTAGGTGGCTCTCGTGTAACTTTGAGCGCGAAATTCAACACAAACAAATAGCACCTACAATCTGCTCTTGGACCATTCTTTCTGATTGAAGAGTTGGATTTGACTGTCATTTTCACACTCACTGTCCTGATGTGCGGGACACTTTGTTTTTTTTAGTGATGAAGCGCGAACCATGAACCCTCGCATTCGTGGTCGTTATCTTTATGACACATGCGATACACTTTGTTCAGTTATCACTTAATGGAGTCGTCACGTAAAATTAACACGTAAAATAGTAAAAATATATACCAGCTACAGCGAAAAAAGACCAAAATAAGTGTTCATGAAACTTTCGTGAAAAATCAAAAAATAATTAATTTATTTTTATTTTTAGGTAAGTTTTAACTTGATTTATATCATATGCTTAAGAAATAACATTTATTGTTTATTTATTAATAAATTTATAAATTCGTTTTATGTGATAAAATTTCGAAATATATTTGTTTTATAGACACGAAACAGTTTATGTCACCTCTCAAGTGTTTTTAGTCTCACTTCGTAAAACGTCTCCAAAAATTTCAGTCGAGCACTCCTAATCATAATGCAAGTGCTTTAAAACACTTAGTAGGGTTAACGCGTTGTCTTAAGGTCAAAGAGAAGTGAGGTTCTTTCCTCAACAATATTTACAGATGGGGGAAAAAACATTTAGAGTAAACTATAGCAGAAAACGTTAAAATACGAAATACGTCTGGATTTTTTTTTTACTTTTTCCATTTTCTGACAAAAGGCTACGCACATCGGACACTTGTTTGTGTTCATTCATTTACTGTTACTTCTCCTTCAGATGGTTGGCTCGAGGCTGAACCATGACATCAGCATCACTAAGTGATGACCCGTCACAATACGTTATTGCGGACATAAAATCTTTTCAGAGAACAGTCTCTTTTTGTCAGGCTTTTTTTCACCTTTAAGCCTAACGGCTATTCACGTGCGCTTTGCACTTATTTTTTCGGCACAGCACATTCATAAATTGGCTTCCGTGGTATTTGCTTAAGAGAAAAAGAGACTGAAAGTTTAGTGTGTTCCGGTGAGACGTGTTTAACCACAAGGAGCAACTGAAAGTGTCATAGTGTCAAACTCCAGATGACCCTTGTTCAAAATAAACTAAAGCGTTCCCTTCTATTGAGATCACGTAGAATGAAAGAAACACACCTAGGTTTCCAGCATTCATTTAGTTACGGCTATAAATGTGATGCGCTCTGGTTTTCAGATGTCCGTAATAATCCACAGTTTCAAACTCGAGTCAGACATACCTAAATAATTCATGTTAATTAGGAAAAATACCAAATTTTCAATGCAGTATCGACGAATGATCGCATTATTGCAAATTTGGACAATGACAAACACTAACCTGGAGTGATGTGGTTTGTTTTACACTTTTGACAACCACGTCACATAGCTTGTTTGTCTACCAGCACGCACTTTCTAAATCTTGTTTCGTACTTTGTCTACTAACGTACACGTCTGTTGGTTGTTTGGTACTTCGTATATTAATATGTTTGTTTGTTTTGTTGTGTTTTTGAATTTCGCACAAAGCTACACGAGGGCTATCTGTGCTAGCTGTCCCTAGTTTAGCAGTGTAAGACTAGAGGGGAGGCAGATAGTCATCACCACCCACCGCCAACTCTTGGGCTACTTTTTTTTTACCAACGAATAGTGGGATTGACCGTCACATTATAACGCCCCCATGGCTGAAAGGGCGAGCATGTTTGGCGCGACGAGGATTAGAACCCGCGACCCTCAGATTGCAAGCCACGTGACCATGCTGGGCCCAGGTGCTTTTAACTAGGTGCCTTCGCTATAGTGTATTAGTTCCAAATTATGAAAGAGCCTTAACACGCTTGGCCATGCCGGGCCATTTTAATACGTACACCATACACTGACTACTCTTTCTGTTATCATTCATGTTAGTTTTGGAATATTTTTATAAAATTAACCCCTATTATCATCACCTTCAGATCAGTTATTTAATATTTATTACGTTTCTAATTTAAAGATAACGTTGAACTAGAATTAATATTTCATCATTAGATATCAGTTTAGTGCAGATATTAATAACAATATATTCGTTCATCAGACCGTCATTCCTTGACATTTAAGTGGTTATTTAATGTCCCATTTTACGAGAATGATCCCTCCTTTCCAGACGCTGCATCAGTACTTAAATCAACCAATGGGTAACAGATGAATTATTATCAGAACTTCAGACTTTGTTATATGCTAATTTATCTTGATTTTTGCGTTTTTCTGCGTGCAGACGAAGAGCTCACGAAACCGAAGCAAACTGTGACACGTTTCAATCAGAGTGTTGTCAACCAGTTAACGTTTCTCGGTACCTATTAATTCATCTTAATGGTTGCTTGTAAACGCTTGACTAAGTGAACGTGACAGTGATGTCAGTTACAAGGTTGTCATTACCCTGTTCTATTAATTAAACTTTTGGACGTTAAGTAGTCCCAGCAGAGATACAATACTAATCTGAAATCAGGTTTAAAAGAAGAACTATTACACTGAGTAGCAACTATATAAAATAAACGATATTTAAACCCGTTACTACACCCGTGCTGACCTTATCTAAAAACCGGATGACAATCACCAAGTTAACACTAAGTCTTGGTGATTAAGATTTTTATTGTTTGATACTGCCACAGAAACATGTTAGAGCATAAACCTTTACCACCTACAACTTTTACCAACTCGCGAAACCACTACAGCACTGTTTAAAGTAAGAACTTTCATAAAACTCTAGCACTCGAGGTTTGACAATTTCTAATTGCCTTTAAGTTATCACACACTGCTTAACGAGTACTGTTTAAAGTAAGAACTTCCATAAAACTCTAGCACTCGAGGGTTGACAATTTTTAATTGCCTTTAAATTTATCAAACATTGCTTAACGAGCACTGTTTAAAGTAAGAACTTCCATAAATCTCTAGCACTTGAGGGTTGACAATTTCTAATTGCCTTTAAGTTATCAAACACTGTTTAACGAGCACTGTTTAAAGTAAGAACTTCCATAAATCTCTAGCACTTGAGGGTTGACAATTTCTAATTGCCTTTAAGTTATCAAACACTGTTTAACGAGCACTGTTTAAAGTAAGAACTTCCATAAAACTCTAACACCTGAGGTTTGACAATTGTTGTAAAATTACAGAGGAATGTCCGTTCTAAATGTAAAGGAGGAAAATATTCACACAGCATTGGTAAACTTTAGATTAAACAGAAATAAGTGATAAATTACAATAAGAATAGGCAGGAAACAGAAAGAAACATTAAACAGTTTATCATAGTTTTATTCTACGTTGCTTCACTGAAAAATATTCATCTAAGAAGAAATGTAGGTTTTACTGTACTATTACAAAATTTTAGTCAGATATTTGACTCAGCTTCTTATGAAGTATTGCGGAACAAAGTTATCAAAAAAACGGCAAAATAAAAAAAACTCAAGTGCTTGTGTGTTTGAAGAACATGAATTCATAAAGGACTAAACATAATGTTTTTTTTTAAATGTGAATTAGGAACAAGGCAAGTTTCTACAATAAGCCATTTCCTCTTTAGTTAAAGAACCTCGCAATGTTGGATTCTATTGTGACCTTCTTAAATTTCTTAATTGTATACCCCCCTCCATTTCTTGTTTGGGGTATGCAGTGCACCGGTGTTCATGAGTTACACGTTGCCGTGACATGGAGGGTGGCCAACAGGAGGTCTCAGGGGTTGAATTACCTGACCTTTTTCTTTGTTATTAACACAAAACTTCAACGAGTTTGAATTGCTAAACCTTCCATACTTATGTTAATGTGATTATTTTACTGTCAAGGACTAAAGTAGAAATCCGCTAAAAACAAAGCAACAAGTCACCGCTTTTGTCATTAGACTGTTTAAGTGACACTGTAATACGATACGCTTGAGAGAAACAAAGCACGCGCACAGTAATAGACCGACTTAAACCCTGCTCCGAGAACACGATGACGAATTTACCAACTTATATATTCTACACTGTTTGCAAGGAGAGGTCCCCATGATAGTAAGATTGCACTTTGAATCTGTATATAGTTCGGAGCCGATCCAATAAGCATCGCATGCGTTGGGATATTGGTCATTCTTCTGAGGTGTTCGGATTTTATTGGTATATCATACAAGCATACGAATATAAGTGACCGCTTTATCAAGTGGCAAAAGATAGAACGAGATTACAGACACTGCCCTTTATCTGGATTATCAAGATGCCCATTATTGTAAGATTTATTTTGGTATAAATAGTGGAAACAAGAAAGATACTGAAAATATCTGTCATTAATGGTTCGATACCCGTTTATCGAGGCCCTACTGTATTTATATGAGGTAACACAACGGAAATAATATGGTTTTTGGAATATATATTATTAACAAGATATATACTATTACAACTCTTTTGTATGCAGATTATATAGTATTGTGTGATGAAACACGTATAAAACTGCAAAATATGTTCAGTATCTTATAAAACCGTTGCAAGTCAACTAATTTGCATATTAATATCTTGAAATAAAAGCTATAATTTTTAAATTTGAAGGTATATTAAAATATCCTGACTATTGGTGTGTAAGCAACGAGAGATTGGTGGTATCTTTGTGCTGGTTCTATATCATTAAAACTCTGCTTAAAACAGGATCTTACATAAAACTCCAGCACTTCATGTTTGACAGTTTTTGTGCTAATTTTTAAGTCACTAATGCTCTGCTTATTGAAAACCAACAGCTAATGTTTTTAAGTTTTTGTATTTGACTTAAGTCATTAAAGCGCTGTTTCACGTAGTTCGATATCCGTCTTAGATCTGACCAAAATATAGTCTGGTATTTGTTACTCAGTGTAGCTCAATTTACCATGTGGCTCATCATGTCTGGTGGTCAGGGCGCTCGACTAGAATCTAAGGGTCTCGGCTTCTTATCCTCGTCACACCAAACACGCTCGTCCTTTTAGCCGTAGGGGCATTATTATTTCACGGTGAATCCCACTATTCGTTGGTAAAAGAGTAATCCAAAAGTTGGCGGTGGGTGGTGATGACTAGCTGTCTTTCCTGTAATCTTACACTGCTAAATTAAGGACAGCTAGCGCGAGTAGTCTTGTGTAGCTTTACGCGAAATTCAAAGCAAACAAACAAATCACTTTACTTCACTAAGTATAGAAATAACAATTATATCAAGATCATCATACAAGAACTAACCCTAATTTACATACAAAATAGAACTAACCCTAACTTACATACACCATTAAAAATAGAACTAACTTTAATTTACATACACCATTAAAAATAGAACTAACCCTAATTTACATACACCATTAAAAATAGAACTAACTTTAATTTACATACACCATTAAAAATAGAACTAACCCTAATTTACATACACCATTAAAAATAGAACTAACTTTAATTTACATACACCATTAAAAATAGAACTAATCCTAATTTACATACACCATTAAAAATAGAACTAACCCTAATTTACATGCACCATTAAAAATAGAACTAACCCTAATTTACATACACCATTAAAAATAGAACTAACCCTAATTTACATACACCATTAAAAATAGGACTAACCCTAATTTACATGCACCATTAAAAATAGAACTAACCCTAATTTACATGCACCATTAAAAATAGAACTAACCCTAATTTACATGGACCATTAAAAATAGGACTAACCCTAATTTACATACACCACTAAACAAATTCATTTGGTGAAATTTCAATAATTTACTTAGATTTACTTCGAGTAAAAATATAAATTATTTATTGGTTGTTTCAGTAATACAGTTACCATCATCATAACTTGTGAATACAGTGAAATGTTTGATAAAGAGTGTCGAAAAAACAAACAAACGTCATTTTACTTTTAACACTCAATAAAAAACGTATCTGAAAAACAATTATAACACATGTTCAGGTAAAAAATATTTTAAACGATAGCCCAATAATTCAACAGATTAATTCATTAAAATATTTCAAAGTTATGCGTTAAATGCGTGATTTATTAAGTTCCTTCTGTACTTAACGTCCACAAATTATAATGTCGTCTATTAGTGGTATTTAATAGATTACAACTTTAAATGTTTCGTACACACATAGATGCTTCCCTTTTCATTTGATAACGTATTTTTCCCATGGCTTGATGGTTAGGACTCTCGACTCGCAATCTATAGGTGGTGGGTTTGAATCTTATACTCAGTGGTCATGAGATGAAAAAATAAGATAAAACATTTTTTTTTGTTTTTAGTAACAGAATTTGTACTAAGTATGAAAATAGGTACGTCATCTTCAGAAGATTGAGAACTAGTGGGTTATACTTTCATCTGTGCAACGTTGAACTTTCGAAACAAGAAAGGTTTTTGATTGGTGTGTTTTCATGGGGTGGAGCGGAGAGGTAATTAAAACCGTTTAACAACAACAATCAGTTAGTGTCTAATTTTTACATTTGTGTCGAACTCATCATAAAGAGTGAAATGGATAAAACATCGAACAGATACAAACGATGTGAAGCCCAAATGGTCAGATGGTTCGGGTACGCAACTCTGAAGATCGCGGGTTCGAATCCCCCTCATATCAAACATGCTCGCCCTTTCAAAAGTGGTGGAGTTATAACGTAACGGTTAATCCCACTATTTCTTCGTAAAGGTCGGCGTTAACTTGTTGATTTCCCTCTATTCTATCGCTTCACAAAACGGAACTGTTAGCATAGAAAGTATCTTTGGGAGAAACTCATAAACAAACAAATGTTTTTGTATTGTTAGAGAGAGATGCATGTTATACAAGCATTTCTTTTTGTCTTCATGTACAAATTTTGTGGTAGTTAAAGTTATTTATAATATATTTTGCATCACTTAGTACATAAATAAAATTTATATTTAAATAAAATGTATTACCTCAAGACTCCTGTAGGTGGTGCTATTTCCTTTACGGTTGTAACACGATCATTTGGTTCGACTACGAAGTTTTCTAACACTTCTTGGAGTTACGCACATTGTTCATAGAGCCAACAATCTAAACTTAGACCATTTTACATAAATGTACATCATGGACGTATCTACGAAATTATAACAGTGGGGCTAAATTTTAACTAAAAATATTAGACACAAGTACTTAAAAACAAACACAATCAAAATAATTATAAAATTGGACAAGTTACTAATTCACAAAATTTAAATACAAAATCCAATCCGTAAAGGATTATTTTAATTCAAAAACTGTAATAGTTATTTATTTGTGTTGAAATCTGTGTTCTGAAACGTTTAAAATTCTGTAGGTCACATGACGGTTGAACTTGTATACAAACTCAACATATTAACGCATTATCTTAGTATTGATAGTCTACTAATTAAATAATTGATGGTGTGACGTCAAATTTATGAGTCTTTGCTGTCATTGTTCAAGTTAACTTAGTTTTATGCAAGATGCCAGAGATGTCTGAACATGGTGTAAACTTGAATCAAAAACGCTAAATAATACTTAATTACGTTGTAATTTTCCACGATCCACAGCTTGTGAGTAAAACATTTGTAGATCCACAGCCATAGTATACAGAGTTCATAAGGTCTAAACCCTCTGATTAAAACAACGTCTGCTTACGTGAGTTTATTATAGTTAATAACTCATGGAGAAACTAATAGAAAACTCCAGTTTTTATTGATTATAAATTACTTAACTTAATGCGTGTAGTTGTCCAATAGGATCTCTTTAAACATCACTGAGAGAAGTTTATTAAAATCTGTACATAAATGTGATTCATAGATTTTTTTCTTTTGAAGATGGACTTAGTTGTAGAAGGTTTGTGATTGTTAAATATGGACTTAGTTGTAGAAGGTTTGTAATTGTTAAATATGGACTTAGTTGTAGAAGGTTTGTAATTGTTAAATATGGACTTAGTTGCAGAAGGTTCGTAATTGTTAAATATGGACTTAGTTGTAGAAGGTTTGTAATTGTTAAATATGGACTTAGTTGTAGAAGGTTTGTAATTGTTAAATATGGACTTAGTTGTAGAAGGTTTGTAATTGTTAAATATGGACTTAGTTGTAGAAGGTTTGTAATTGTTAAATATGGACTTGGTTGTAGAAGGTTTGTAATTGTTAACTATGGACTTAGTTGTAGAAGGTTTGTAATTGCTAAATATGGACTTAGTTGTAGAAGGTTTGTAATTGTTAAATATGGACTTAGTTGTAGAAGGTTTGTAATTGTTAAATATGGACTTAGTTGTAGAAGGTTTGTAATTGTTAAATATGGACTTAGTTGTAGAAGGTTTGTAATTGTTAAATATGGACTTAGTTGTAGAAGGTTTGTAATTGTTAAATATGGACTTAGTTGTAGAAGGTTTGTAATTGTTAAATATAGACTTAGTTGTAGAAGGTTTGTAATTGTTAAATATGGACTTAGTTGCAGAAGGTTTGTAATTGTTAAATATGGACTTAGTTGTAGAAGGTTTGTAATAGTTAAATATGGACTTAGTTGTAGAAGGTTTGTAATTGTTAAATATGGACTTAGTTGTAGAAGGTTTGTAATTGTTAAATATGGACTAAGTTGTAGAAGGTTTGTAATTGTTAAATATGGACTTAGTTGTAAAAGGTTTGTAATTGTTAAATATGGACTTAGTTGTAGAAGGTTTGTAATTGTTAAATATGGACTTAGTTGAAGAAGGTTTGTAATTGCTAAATATGGACTTAGTTGTAGAAGGTTTGTAATTGCTAAATATGGACTTAGTTGTAGAAGGTTTGTAATTGTTAAATATGGACTTAGTTGTAGAAGGTTTGTAATTGTTAAATATGGACTTAGTTGTAGCAGGTTTGTAATTGTTAAATATGGACTTAGTTGTAGAAGGTTTGTAATTGTTAAATATGGACTTAGTTGTAGAAGGTTTGTAATTGTTAAATATGGACTTAGTTGTAGAAGGTTTGTAATTGTTAAATATGGACTTAGTTGCAGAAGGTTTGTAATTGTTAAATATGGACTTAGTTGTAGAAGGTTTGTAATTGTTAAATATGGACTTAGTTGTAGAAGGTTTGTAATTGTTAAATATGGACTTAGTTGTAGAAGGTTTGTAATTGTTAAATATGGACTTAGTTGTAGAAAGTTTGTAATTGTTAAATATGGACTTAGTTGTAGAAGGTTTGTAATTGTTAAATATGGACTTAGGTGTAGAAGGTTTGTAATTGTTAAATATGGACTTAGTTGTAGAAGGTTTGTAATTGCTAAATATGGACTTAGTTGTAGAAGGTTTGTAATTGTTAAATATGGACTTAGTTGTAGAAGGTTTGTAATTGTTAAATATGGACTTAGTTGTAGAAGGTTTGTAATTGTTAAATATACAAGCATTAGTTTTTGATGAGATTCATGTTATACTGTTATAATGTTGACGTCATAAGTGTTAAGACTTTTTTTCCTAAATGAAAAGAAAAACGAAATATGAAGTAGTTATAGTTACAGGGCAGTTTGTTTTTTTGTTGTTCAGCACAGAGCTGCAAACAACGCGATGGAATATCAATATAAGGATCTATTAGAAGAAAGAATAAAAACATTATTTGAGGCTGCTTTACTCTTCCTGTTGCTTGTAGTTCATTCTGAAGGCTTATAACACTAACAACCGAGTTTCGATACCCGTAAGGAGCACGGTCTGTTATGTAACTTTGATTATACTGTTTTACCAGTATAATCATATAGAACTAACCAAAAATAAAGCGTATGTGTTACGAATCTCTATTGATATTTCTACATGTATAATTAAATATTATATTCCATTCATATGGATACTTGATACGAAGACGTATTTTCATTTTAAACCACATTTTACCATAATTTTATATTTTCTTTCCAGGCACATTCTCTCTTAACACACCTTAGCAATAGAAATTATCACTTAATTTTGAGCTTTAAGACACATACAATCTCAGGAAACAGTACATAGAAAAACCACGTTTATCAATCTGTTCTATTTTTTTCGATTTCCAGTGACAAACACACAGACGTAACTGAATATCCATCCCACGCACGCGCTTCGTTTACTTTATGGCTAATGATGTTTAATATCCACTTTAGTTAATGTGTATAATAGGTATTTCGAACTTTGAAGATATCAGAATACTGTGTTATCTTAGCAATCTTGGTATGTAGACTACGTATATTGTTGTTCTTTGGCTATATAAGGTTGCGCGGTTTCAAACATATAATCACGGAAGGTACAACTGTCAGAGTATCTTGTTAAGCTAAACGCGCGGTATATTATCTTCTATTAAAGGGTGTGTCCAAGACCACGAACAATCATCTGGATGCATTGTGTAAGCTTGGATGTGAAGATAATCTATTCTTGGGATTTGCTTGACGTTGTATCTTCCCTAGAGTAATAATAAAACAATAAAAACATCGTGCTGTCATGATGACATCGAAGTTGTGTGTAAACTTGCTAACAACAACAAAATATAATAAACATGTTCTGAGAAAAATGTGCCTCCTCAGTCTCCAACGAAGCGACTGGTACGTTTAAGTTTCAAAACTGTATTTTTATAGACTAGAACATTATATTTGTTACTTGAATTTCGCAAACAAATCCTTCCTAATAGTAAAGTGATAGAATAAGAGAAAAGGCAACTCCTCAATATCACCCTCCGCAGGCCCCGCACGGCCAAGCGTGTTAAGGCGTGCGACTCGTAATCTGTGGGTCGCGGGTTCGCATCCCCGTCGCGCCAAACATGCTCGCCCTTTCAGCCGTGGGGTCGTTATATTGTGACGGTCAATCCCACTATTCGTTGGTAAAAGAGTAGCCCAAGAGTTGGCGGCGGGTGGTGATGACTAGCTGCCTTCCCTCTAGTCTTACACTGCTAAATTAGGGACGGCTAGCACAGATAGCTTTGTGCGAAATTCAAAAACAAACAAACAAACAAACCACCCACCGCAGACTTTAGGGATACTCTTTGGTCAACGAATAATGGCATCGAGCGAAATATTATAAAGTTCCACCGCTTAAATAACGAGTATGTTTGATGACTGGGCTCGAACCCGTGACCCGCAGATTGCGAGTCGAGTGCTCCTAACCACTAGGTTATTTCAGGCTTATATATTTAACCTACCAACGGTGGAAATCACGAAATTATCAACTTTTTTCCCCCCTTGGAACTTGTATTTGGACTAAAATAGACTATCTGGTCTCCAAGAGCATGACTTATGTAATAATAAATGTACCTATTATTGCAGTATGATTAGATATTGGGTATTTTGTTCATAGTTATATTTTTCTATGAATTCTAAGTCAATTTCCAATGCATAACATAAATCATACATTGAATAAGTATTTTCTCTTTTCAACTACTGTTTTTAACAATAAATATTTGCAACTTTTTAAACTGAGTTACACGTGATATATACGTGTGTATAAACGTTAGAAACAAATTGAAACTAAGTAAAAAATTGTTTTTTTTTATAATAGATATATATATATATAGTGAGAAATACCTTTGAATACATTTTGCCACTTATTCGATGGAATTTATCTTTGTTTTATACGTTTTAGTTTGGAAGTTTATTTTTTTATGATGAACCGCATCATTCAACTTTATATCTTTCCTCGAACCTTTTGATATATCAAAACTCAAACTTATTTTACATAAACAGAAGGTGAACCTTAGCCTCTTTGCCACAACCTAAAGGAGAACATAACCTGGATGCCCAAACCGGAAGGTGAAGTTAGTCTGGACGCCAGGTCTACAATTTGAAGGTGAAAAACTTCAGTAATAAATCATGAAGATTGATATATAACTAAAAACCGAACCACACATACATGCCGCTGTCTTGAACCATATAAATATTCTTTACTTATTATAGAAGTAGAGTTGAAACTTCGGTTATCGGTGAGTTCGAGTTTGGATTTTTCTTTCTTCTGAGTTGTTTATGTTCCATCTTATTTTTCTTTAGATAGAATAATAGAAAATAATTAACAAATGAAATAATGTTGTGTTATTATTCCTTGCCATAAACATATGACTTGAAAATGACTTAAGTCAAACTGGTAATAATGATAATGAATCACTTAATTAATCTAGAACAAACCAGAACAAATGATATTGATCCAGTCAACGGCATATAAAGCTCCTAGACCACTACTACGTCTGTGGCATCTCAGCCGGCCTGCTGAATCTTAGTATTGAACGAAAGGCCTTATTAGTGGTGGATATGACACATGATTGACATATTATAGCATATTCTTTTAGCTTTCGCTCATGCATTCTTAGAATTATTGAAAAGTTTAATGGGAATCATTATGGGCTCTCAAGTATCTACTCTACGGACATAATTTTATGCAACTTCGTTCACTGTTTATAAAACTCTTCACGTAAAATATGCAGGATTATTTCTTGGGGCAAGCAAATGTCACGCTGCATACGTTATGGAACAACCATTTAGAATTATTGAGCATTTTACATGTCTCCTAACAGCCTATCAAAGAAAACTCTGGCCAATCAGAGCCTTTCTTTTATCTCGGCTACTTTTCTCATTCGCTGTTAGCGATGATGAATGTCTGAGGTGTTGAAAACCTAGTTGTGACTGTTTAGTGGCATGCAGACAAAGAGGCGACTGAGAGTGTATATACTTATAAATATATACAGTGAAATACGTCAGAATTATATCAGACTCGATACTTTCGTATAGCATCTTAAACCTTGCGGGGAGCGTTTGAACTATTCTTACGCGTATGACAGGACTTTCATCCTTGTTTGTTTGTTTTTTTTATAGCTGCTGAAACAACACTACCAGAGAAAGAAATTACTGCTATTCGCGATAAACGCCCGAGTCAGTTAGTACAAGCACAGCTTCTTGGTAGCGCTACCGTGCTGAGTCCGTGTCGCCTATCGTGGTGTGGAACAGTCCCACGGCGAGCACAGCAAATACCGCTAATTAATCAGTTCTTTACTGAGGTACCCACGAAACGATTTGTTTGTTCGGAGGATTGACCTTAAATAACGGCGCAGTTGAACATGTAACTTGTAAGTCTGACCGTATCTTTTATACTTAAATTTATAGAATAAATCGCATCTTGCTATCCATATATATATGTACGAATCTGAAATCAAAGTACATTTATTGTGTAATATATATGATTTTTCACGTGCTTTTCTACCAGCGTTATATTTAAAAATATTGTTATCCTTTGCTATAAAAGTACTAATGAAGTTTACATTAATTCATTACAAAATAATAAGTCTAAAAGTATATATAAATATCCGAAATTATTTGACGCTAATTTTGGTGACTGTATTTTGAAATACAAAACGGCCAAAATATTTTGAGAGAGAAGTGAATCACAGACCTTTATTATATCCATGATATTTCGCTAACCTTTAACCTTTATTTGTGTGTTTTAAAATTGTGTTACACTTGAAGTGTATTTGCGTTTTAATTCGTCATTACATTGGTTTTACATATTTTAAGTATAATAGACTTATTTCTCTTCTAATAAAACCCAATGGTTTAATATATCAGTGAACTAAACTGTGTATTCTATTGTAGAAGTACCACTAATTAGCCTAACTAAACTTGAATTAATTAATACCAAGATCAGATATATAAAGTAACATTTTCAATACTTTATTAAATTCTTTATTATTATTATTATTATTATTATTATTACAGTTCTGCAGGAGGCTGGAAGAAATGTTTAAAATAATAAATTAATGACAGTCCTTCTACTGAAAAACAATAAAAACACTGAGCAAAATACGTAATATCCTGACAGACGTACATTAATACGTTTGTGATCACTTCGTACACCTTGTAGTGCACGTGCATTCTCTACAGAAGAAAGTATTTTCTAATGAACAATTCATGTCGAAAGACTTACAAAATAATCTAGTATCTGTGATAAAGTATATTTGTTTGGAGATTTAAAAAAAATGCGGTTATTTGTGGCAAGAATCAGACACTTTATAAAACCTAAAACGTTCGTGGAAAAGTTTGACAAGAAACGGAATTGCCTGAAATTAGCTTTTCCAGTTTTAAGACAGTAAGAAAAAAATAAAGGGGGGATTCCGTTGCGCTGAGAATTTTCTAGGAAAAAAGAAAGTTAGAACTCTATTAAAAGAGCAGCATGGGAGAAGATTAAGAAATAATTTGTGGAAACAAGATGCGAGATTTAGCTTATTTTGTGAGATGAAAATAATAAACGTCGTTTATAAATTCGATATGATCACTAGTATAGTGAACTGTTGTTAAACATTTTCATTTTAGGTCGTACATCTGTGAAATAAACAGCTTTTAATTGGAACAAAAACGTTTCTAAATCGTTTGCTGAAACCAATGGCCGTCATTGATTTACTTTTAAGAACTTAAAGTAAGCGCCTATCGCAGTCTTCAACGTTTACCTCTTTTCACTTAGGTCAACACTTAATGTAGTATTCTGTAGTTTGGACTTTTAGATTGGTTTTAGTCAAGTAACATCACCGTGTAAAACTGTAAGTGGACAATCACGAACTTAAAGGAAGTAGTATTGGAAGTTTTAAGGTGTATTTTGAAATCTTATCTATTTTGGTGTTCTAATAACCATACAAAAATTAGTGCAATACATTGTGCGGGTAACCTCCCACAGACTGCGAATCGAAAGTCTCCGCTGAACTTAAACCGCTGAGGTCGGTTTCTAGCTTCTACAAAAGAATGAAGGTTCTCCACCTATTTTGGCCAGTGACAAGACAGTAGAACGTGTTTCAGTCCTAGACAACATGCAACAATAACAATGGGAAGAGCCTTGACTAATGTGGAAACATCACTGTTTCTGTTGTTTGTCGCCATTACAACGAACTCTGGACTTGTATCTTGGATGTGAGTGTTCATTCGTTTTTGTATTATTAAACATACAATGATTATTACTTACTTAATTAATAAGAGTTGATAAAAGCAAGAAATCGTGTGGTTAAGGTGTTCAAGAAGTTATAGTTTATATCGTATGCAATAGAATGAGTGAACTTTAGTTATAGCAACATGTTCGAGTTGTGAATTCCGGAGTTCATGGTTCTCGTCCCTTTGTCGCAAAAACGCACTCCGCCAATTTTGGCCATGGATACACCATAAGACTGACGGCCAAATCCCACTACTAGGTCAAACAAGAATAGCATAAGAACTGGCGGCGTGAAACTTTTGTGACGATTATGTGTAAATAATCTTTATGTTGCTTTGCGCGAAAATTCTAAATTCAACAACAACAACAGCAACGACATGTTCACGACATCAAAATATATTTACAACGAATTCGTGACTTGCCTGTTTCTCGCTATCTTTTTAATCACTTGGATCACGTTTAATCCTAATTACATTCTGACCTTTGATCTTATAATCGTACAAACATGCTAATCTCCATCGAAGGAAACGGGGTTAAAACATTACACACATTGTAAACTGATTTTTTGAACCTTAACGATGTTTATAGAACGCTAAAAAATGATCTCTGTAAATATCCATCTGAAGGTTTAGTGTTATAAAACAAGGGACTCGTAACACAGGCCTAAAGCAGACAAATGTGACTTGTCAGGTCGGTCAGACAAAGTACTGACGAGACGTAGGTATATGAAAACTGTCTTCACCAGTGAAATTTGCTAGTTTTTTAAATGTATTTCTTGTTTACTTTCAATATGTAAAGTTTCATGTTCGCAGCCCTTATTTAGGGATAGCGGACTTAGCTAAACTGTCGGTAAGTTAAATCTTTCTATCAGCTATTAGTCCAACTATTAAAGTGAACATAGTTAAACATCTATATCTTAGCTCATATCCCTAACTTTGTAATACATACTTTGTTTATTTTTCCATTCTCGTGCGTTTATTCATGAGAAGAGGTGAACCAGTGCTTTTTATGCACGAGAGTATTTAACATTTTATTTTGTGTTTGATTTTATAAAAATGAATAAATAAAAAATTCCAACCTCAGCACCTTTGTCA
This sequence comes from Tachypleus tridentatus, assembly GCF_004210375.1. NCBI lineage: Eukaryota > Metazoa > Arthropoda > Merostomata > Xiphosura > Limulidae > Tachypleus > Tachypleus tridentatus. Next base: position 46,707,475 of record NC_134829.1, on the reverse strand, counting down.
AATAGATGTCAGGACAGACAGCGAATGGTTCTGCTGATTTCCAGTAGAGGGCTTATAAATTAAGTTGTATGTGAATGTTTTCTTATAGCAAAGCCACAGCGGGCTATCTGCCGAGCCCACCGAGGGGAATCGAACTCCTGATTTTAGCATTGTAAATCCGTAGACTTATCACTATACCAGCGAGAGACATAAATTAATTGTTTTGTTTGTTTTGGAATTAAGCACAAGGTTACACAATGGGCTATCTGTGGTCTGCCCACCACGGTGTCGAAACCCGGTTTGTAGCAGTGCCACTGGGGAGGGGGTATAAAGCATGTTAAATTCGGCCTGTGAGTAAGATATATAAAATAAATAATCACTAATGAGTTGATTTTGGTGTGGGTATATAATACAATGTTATGCAGATTGTTTCTAAATAAATATTAATTGTTTCTGAAATTTTAGACTGCCTTTTAGTTGTTGAGAAACCCACTTGTTGAGAAATTTATATACAAAACGGCTCGTTTGGGTTGAGAAAATATTTTACATAGAAGAGCGAACAACGTTTCGACCTTCTATGTAAAATATTTTTCAACCCAAACGAGCCGTTTCTGCATTTAAAATGCTCTTTAGTTGTCACAAATAACCCATTGTTTCGAATAATTTATCATGGTCGAAAATTTTCTTTTGTATCCATCTGTCCAGTAACTTACCTTACTAATGCAAACATGAATAACCTGACAGTTGTTTGTTGTTCAGCACAAAGCTACATAATGGGCCATTTGTTCTCCGCCCACTACGGGTATCGAAACCCAATTTTTACAACCGTAAGCCTGTAAACTTACTACTGAACCACTGGGAGGGCATAAGCTGATAGATAATTCTATTTCGTACAGGCAAAGTGCATATAAAACAGTAGTTGAAAGATGAAATGTCGAATCAATAAGTAATTCATTTATATTCATTATAATTAATTAATAAGTTATTTATTTACATACATTTCAGTTAATTAATCAGTAACTCATTTATACATATTATACTTTTATTACTTTTGGCAAAGTATTAAGACGTAATGTCTATTGAGACTCGTAATATGAGGGTCCAGGGTTTCAGTCCCATCACACCAAACATGCTCGCCTTTTCAGCCTTGGGAGTGTTATAATAGAACGGTCAATCCCACTATTCGTTAGCGGTGGGAAGTGATGACTAGCTGCTTTCCCTCTAGCCTTACACTGCTAAATTAGGGACGGCTAGGGCTATTTGCGTTTAAGTATTATTTTATCAACACAGTGGTTTTTAGAACGGCTTTTCTTGTTCTTTTGGTACAATTTTTAACACAACAGTAATCTAGTCTGTATTTAGTTGTTAGGTTTGTTTGGAATTTCGCGAACTCCACGTGACGTAGAAGAAATTGTTTGCTTAGTTTATTCATGTTGGCAAAAATGATGAGAAGTGAATCTCGTCTTTAGAAAAAAAACAGCCGAGAGAGTTTCTCAACATTGACTGTGTAACCACGTGCTCATCACGACTTCCATAAGGGCAGTTATTGTAAGTTCGAGAGAGTTTCTCATAGCTGTTCCCAACATTGACTGTGTAACCACGTGCTCATCACGACTTCCATAAGGGCAGTTATTGTATGTTCCAAATGTCTGCTTGATTATTCTTCGTTTTTTGCAATAGATGCAAATTGCCTAAAATATGTGTGGAGATGCAGACTTTCCACAGCAGGGTACTAGGGGCTAGTTGGAAGTAGACCAATCACACATCGTAGCAACGGTTGCCGCAGTGACCAATAGAAACGAGTCCACGCAATGTAACAGCAAAGTGATAAACAGCGATTGATAAGCGTAAGGAAACGGTTTTATTTTGGAGAATATACTATTAGAAGAAAAAACAATGTTCTGTTTGTTTTATTTATTATTGAATTTTGCGCACAGCTACACGAAAATTTTCTGCCCTAACCGTCCCAAATTTAGCAGAATAGACTAGAGGGAAGACAGCTAGTCATCACCATCCACTTCCAACTCTTGGGCTACTCTTTTATCAACGAATAGTGGGATTTACCGTAACAATATAACGCTCCTACGGCTGAAAGGTCCAACATGTTTGGTGTGACGAAGATTCGAACCCACGCTCTCGGATTACGAGTGGAGCGCCTAACCATCTGCCCATACAGGGCCTGCCAAAGTTCTGTCAAAACATGTAGCATTATGGTTACCAATCGTTGTTTATCAGTTTGCTATCAAATCCGAGCAACGATAGAAAAACACGGATGTTTTTTTTTTTATTAAACAGCGAATGTACTGTAATTGCGTCAATACATTGAATCGATAATCTAATTTCTGATATTGTATTACGTTTTCAGAGTGGTTGTAGGAGAAAACAAGTTTTTAATTACAAACTGGAACTCTCATTCTGGAACCTGGACGTCTTATTCTGTGAATTTTTACAGTATCATCTCAACGTTTAACAATAAAAACACGATCAAGCCGTATTATATTCACAGGGATGGTTGACATTTTCTATGCTGTGATTTGTTGGGTATTTATGTTTCTCAACCATTCTAATGTTTAAAGGGTATCGACAGCAACTCTGATAGACGTTTTGATGTTCTGAAACACATGCTGTATATCAAGTAATTCTAGCCAAACTTGTTAAGTGGTTCAGGAATTGAAATGTTGTGTTAACCTTGAAATGTGCAATATTATGCGGTAGGATTAAATAATAGCTTAAAAATACACATGTGTCATATTTTCGAAATGACTCTCAGAGTTCCTAGAAATAAAATACGAAACTAAAGTGGAAAACAAATGTAACAGTTTTTAACTGCATTGAGGGAGACACGTATGGCCTCATATATGTATGTAAAAACCACGAAACTCAGAACAATGTATGGTTCTGAGCATAAAGTTCCAATTGGTGTTTTTGAACCACAGGGAACAAACCTTAATTTTTAATGCCATAAGACCTCAACCTTATCGCTGAGCTAGAAAGGACCGGAGAATAATGTTTGCCAAGTTAACAATGGTTTGAATACGACGTTCTCCGAATCAGGTTTCTTGTTTTGAGAATTATGTTTACACACTTCAAACATTGTAAGAAATATGAAGATAATAAGGTATTGTTTAACCGAAACTGAAACCAAAGTATAAAAAAAAACAAAAACTTGCTTACCACAAATTCGATCAAATTTAGCTCATGCGTTTACGGTTTTCAACACGATTGGAATATTGTCTTAAAGACAAAGAAATCGTATTTCCATTAAATAACTTTAACAGTAACTATCTCTGCGCTATAATTAATGATTACATGCTTTCACATTATAAAAGTAGGGTTACTGAAATTGTTTTAAATTGTATAACTAATCACTTTTAAAGACTTACATATTTTAAGATAATTTACCTCATAACTAAAAATGGTTCTTTCAAAATTCCTGTCGCTTAACATAATAAATTTTGTGTATCTATTAGAGTGATATAATATTGATGTTTGATTACTTATATAAAAATGAGCTGTTGATCTCTGATCGTTGCTCACTGTGACAGATTACCTGAGATAACAGATAACTGTTGGGCACAGAAAGACCTTCAGATGTTTGATAATTACTGT